>NC_091335.1:469274-471774 GCF_038502225.1 Cherax quadricarinatus
GGTGGGCAGCAGTAGCAGGATGGTGGGTAGCAGTAGCAGGATGGTGGACAGCAGTAGCAGGATGGTGGGCAGCAGTAGCAGGATGGTGGACAGCAGTAGCAGGATGGTGGGCAGCAGTAGCAGGATGGTGGGCAGCAGTAGCAGGATGGTGGGCAGCAGTAGCAGGATGGTGGGCAGCAGTAGCAGGATGGTGGGTAGCAGTAGCAGGATGGTGGACAGCAGTAGCAGGATGGTGGGCAGCAGTAGCAGGATGGTGGGCAGCAGTAGCAGGATGGTGGGCAGCAGTAGCAGGATGGTGGGTAGCAGTAGCAGGATGGTGGACAGCAGTAGCAGGATGGTGGGCAGCAGTAGCAGGATGGTGGGCAGCAGTAGCAGGATGGTGGGCAGCAGCAGCACCTTAATCATATCCCCCCTAATTCTACACGTTTCTAGAGAGTGCAGTTTCAGGGCCCTTAGTCTATCCTCATAGGGAAGGTTTCTGATACATGGGATCATCTTTGTCATCCTCCTTTGTACATTTTCCAGAGAATTTATGTCCATTCTGTAATACGGTGACCAAAACTGTGCAGCATAATCTAAATGAGGCCTAACCAAGGATGTATAGAGTTGAAGAACAACCTGAGGACTTCTATTATTTATACTTCTTGATATGAAGCCAAGGATTCTATTAGCTTTATTGCGAACACTTATGCACTGTTGTCTTGGTTTCAGATTACTGCTAACCAGAACTCCTAAATCTTTTTCGCAATCCGTAATATTAAGATCGACATTATTTAGTTTATATGTGGCATGGTTATTGTCCTGTCCAACATTTAGAACTTTGCATTTGTCTATATTAAACTGCATCTGCCACTTCTCCGACCACTGCATCAGTCTATTCAAATCTTCCTGGAGTGCTCTAATGTCCTCGTCAGAATAAATTCGACGGCCTATTTTGGTGTCATCGGCAAACTTGCCGATGTCGCTCTTTATGCCCTCATCTATGTCGTTTATGTAGATTGTGAACAGCAGGGGGCCCAACACTGACCCCTGTGGAACACCGCTCGTGACGCTTCCCCACTCTGATTTCTCCCCATTTATGCAAACTCTCTGCTGCCTATTTGTCAACCATGCCTCTACCCAGGAAAAAATTTCTCCTATTCCATGTGCCTTAAATTTTCTCAATAGTCTCTGATGTGGGACCCTGTCAAAAGCCTTACTGAAGTCCAAATACACAATACCATATTCATTACCATGATCTACCTCCTCAAACACCTTAGTGAAAAATGTTAGTAAATTCGTAAGGCAGGAACGCCCCTTTGTAAAACCGTGTTGAGATTCGTTGATTAATTTACGCCTATCAAGATGGCTACGAATTGCCTCGGCAATTATTGATTCCATAAATTTTCCCACTATGGAGGTAAGGCTTATTGGTCTATAGTTGGAAGCTAAGGACCTGTCACCTGCCTTGTAAATAGGTATTACATTTGCCATTTTCCACTTATCAGTCACTATGGCAGTTTGCAGTGATATGTTAAAAAGATTAGCCAAAGGTTTGCTAAGTTCCTCTTTACATTCCTTTAACACAGTTCATCAGGACCTGGGGATTTGTTAGGTTTTAATTTATCTATTTGTCTAAGGACCATGTCACTTGTGACCCTAATTGTGCATAGTTTATTATCATCCTGTTCTACATAATTTATTATGATAAATTAGACACATGTTTAACTCTTGGGTATCTTTATTGAGGAAACGTTTCGCCACACAGTGGCTTCATCAGTCCATACAAAGGAGAATCTTGAAGAACAGGAGGAGAATGAGGTAATCAGTCCCTCAACCTTGAGTCGATGTGGTCAGTCCATCAATCTTGAATAGAATACTGACCACAATACTGACCACATCGACTCAAGGTTGAGAGACTGATTACCTCATTTTCCTCCTGTTCTTCAAGATTCTCCTTTGTATGGACTGATGAAGCCACTGTGTGGCGAAACGTTTCCTCAATAAAGATACCCAAGAGTTGCACATGTGTCTAATTTATCAACATGTCGGTTCTCTGAACCATTTGTCTACATAATTTATTTCAGGAATATCGCTAGTATCTTCCTGTGTAAAAACTGAGAGGAAGTCTGTGTTGAAAATTCTACACATTTCCTTGTCAGTGTCTGTGAGCTGACCCGAGTAACCTTTGAGTGAGCCTATCTTGTCCCTGATCTTACTTCTGTATACCTGAAAGAATCCTTTTGGGTTAGTCTTCGAATCTCTTGCAACTTTAACCTCATAATCTCTTTTTGCTTTTCTTATTCCCTTTTTCATTTCTCTCTTTAAATGAATATATTAATTTCTTAATTGCACCTCTCTTTTGATTTGCCTATATATGCCTCTCTTTTGACCAGTGAGATGTTTTAATCTATTGTTCATTCATTTTTGCTTGATCTGATTTCCCTATTTGGAACATAATTTGACTGAGCAGCTAGAACTATGCCCTGGAAAGCATCATATCGGCAACCATCACCACCTA
>NC_091335.1:476774-479274 GCF_038502225.1 Cherax quadricarinatus
CGTAGGGAGTGATTTCTGTGTGCAGATTTGGGACCATTCCTTCCAAGATTTTCCAAGTGTAGATTATGATATATCTCTCCCTCCTGCGTTCCAACGAGTACAAGTCAAGTGCTTTCAAGCGTTCCCAGTAGTTAAGGTGCTTGACAGAACTTATACGTGCAGTAAAGGATCTCTGTACACTGTCTATCCACTGTCTGTCCTACCAGGATAGACTGATGGCACTGTCTATCCTACCAGGATAGACTGATGACACTGTCTATCCTACGAGGATATACTGATGGCACTGTCTATCCCACTAAGATAGACTGAGGGCACTGTCTATCCTACGATGACAGACTGAAGGCACTGTCTATCCTACAATGACACACTGAAGGCACTGTCTATCCTACGATGACAGACTGAGGGCACTGTCTATCCTACGATGACAGACTGAGGGCACTGTCTATCCTACAATGACACACTGAAGGCACTGTCTATCCTACAATGACACACTGAGGGCACTGTCTATCCTACGATGACACACTGAAGGCACTGTCTATCCTACAATGACACACTGAAGGCACTGTCTATCCTACGATGACAGACTGAGGGCACTGTCTATCCTACGATGTCAGACTGAGGGCACTGTCTATCCTACAATGACACACTGAGGGCACTGTCTATCCTACAATGACAGACTGAGGGCACTGTCTATCCTATAATGACAGACTGAGGGCACTGTCTATCCTACGACAGTGACAGACTGAGGGCACTGTCTATCCTACGATCCTACAATGACACACTGACAGACTGAGGGCACTGTCTATCCTACGATGACAGACTGAGGGCACTGTCTATCCTACGATGACAGATAGACTGAGGGCACTGTCTATCCTACGATGACAGACTGAGGGCACTGATCCTACGATGACAGACTGAGGGCACTGTCTATCCTACGAAGGCACTGTCTATCCTACAATGACACACTGAAGGCTGTCTATCCTACGATGGAAGGCACTGTCTATCCTACGAGGATAGACTGAGGGCACTGTCTATCCTACGATGAGGGCAGACTGAGGGCACTGTCTATCCTACGATGACAGACTGAAGGCACTGTCTATCCTACGAGGATATCCTACGACACACTGAAGGGTCACTGTCTATCCTACGATGACAGACTGAGGGCACTGTCTATCCTACGAGTCAGACTGAGACTGATCCTACAATGGCACTGTCTATCCTACGATGACAGACTGAGGGCACTGTCTATCCTACGATGACAGACTGAGGGCACTGTCTATCCTACGATGACACTGTCTACTGAAGGCACTGTCTATCCTACAATGACACACTGAGGGCACTGTCTATCCTACGATGACACACTGAAGGCACTGTCTATCCTACGATGACAGACTGAGGGCACTGTCTATCCTACGATGACAGACTGAGGGCACTCTCTATCCTACGATGACAGACTGAGGGCACTGTCTATCCTACGATGACAGACTGAGGGCACTGTCTATCCTACGATAAAAGAATAGACACTGAGGGCACTGTCTATCCTACGAGGACAGACTGAGGGCACTGTCTATCCTATAATGACAGACTGAGGGCACTGTCTATCCTACGATGAGAGACTGAGGGCACTGTCTATCCTACGATGACAGACTGAGGGCACTGTCTCTCCTACGGGAATAGACTGAGGGTACTGTCTATCCTACGATGACAGACTGAGGGCACTGTCTATCCTACGATAACAGACTGAGGGCACTGTCTATCCTACGGGAATAGACTGAGGGCACTATCTATCCTACGATGAGAGACTGAGGGCACTGTCTATCCTACGATGACAGACTGAGGGCACTGTCTCTCCTGCGATGACAGACAGACTGAGGGCACTGTCTATCCTACGATGACAGACTGAGGGCACTGTCTATCCTACGATGACAGACTGAGGGCACTGTCTATCCTACGATGACAGACTGAGGGCACTGTCTATCCTACGATGACTGAGGGCACTGTCTATCCTACGATGACAGACTGAGGGCACTGTCTATCCTACGAGGACAGACTGAGGGCACTGTCTATCCTACGAGGACAGACTGAGGGCACTGTCTATCCTACGAGGAATAGACTGAGGGCACTGTCTATCCTACGATGATAGACTGAGGGCACTGTCTATCCTGCGATGACAGACTGAGGGCACTGTCTATCCTACGAGGACAGACTGAGGGCACTGTCTATCCTACGAAGACAGACTGAGGGCACTGTCTATCCTGCGATGACAGACTGAGGGCACTGTCTATCCTACGGGAATAGACTGAGGGCACTGTCTATCCTACGGGAATAGACTGAGGGCACTGTCTATCCTACGGGAAAAGACTGAGGGCACTGTCTATCCTACGGGAATAGACTGAGGGCACTGTCTATCCTACGGGATAGACTGAGGGCACTGTCTATCCTACGGGAAAAGACTGAGGGCACTGTCTATCCTACGAGGACAGACTGAGGGCACTGTCTA
>NC_091335.1:484274-499274 GCF_038502225.1 Cherax quadricarinatus
CAGTACCTAAGTGTTGGTAATAAAGCCAAGACAACAGTACCTAAGTGTTGGTAATAAAGTCAAGACAACAGTGCCTGAGTGTTGGTAATAATGTCAAGACAACAGTACCTAAGTGTTGGTAATAAAGCCAAGACAACAGTACCTAAGTGTTGGTAATAAAGCCAAGACAACAGTACCTAAGTGTTGGTAATAAAGCCAAGACAACAGTACCTAAGTGTTGGTAATAAAGCCAAGACAACAGTACCTAAGTGTTGGTAATAAAGCCAAGACAACAGTACCTAAGTGTTGGTAATAAAGCCAAGACAACAGTACCTAAGTGTTGGTAATAAAGTCAAGACAACAGTACCTAAGTGTTGGTAATAAAGTCAAGACAACAGTACCTGAGTGTTGGTAATAAAGCCAAGACAACAGTGCCTGAGTGTTGGTAATAAAGTCAAGACAACAGTGCCTGAGTGTTGGTAATAAAGTCAAGACAACAGTACCTAAGTGTTGGTAATAAAGCCAAGACAACAGTACCTAAGTGTTGGTAATAAAGCCAAGACAACAGTACCTAAGTGTTGGTAATAAAGCCAAGACAACAGTACCTAAGTGTTGGTAATAAAGCCAAGACAACAGTACCTAAGTGTTGGTAATAAAGCCAAGACAACAGTACCTAAGTGTTGGTAATAAAGCCAAGACAACAGTACCTAAGTGTTGGTAATAAAGCCAAGACAACAGTACCTAAGTGTTGGTAATAAAGCCAAGACAACAGTACCTAAGTGTTGGTAATAAAGCCAAGACAACAGTACCTAAGTGTTGGTAATAAAGCCAAGACAACAGTACCTAAGTGTTGGTAATAAAGCCAGTGACTTTATGGAAACAGTTCAGGATTGTTTTCTGAAGCAGAGCGTAACTGAGCCTACCAGGGGTAATAATTTTCTAGACCTAGTCTTGTCAAATAAGGAAACACTCGTAAATAATCTGGAGATCACTGAAGAGCTTGGCGCAAGTGATCACAAGTCCATCACTTTTAGCATTAACTGGGAATACAAGAATAATGATAATACAGTAAAAATCCCTGATTTTCGTTCTGCCGATTATAATGGACTTAGGGAACACCTGTCTAATCTTAATTGGGGTTATCTAGCTAATGATTTTATTGACGATAATCATACTTATGAATATGAAGGGATCTGCTTTTATGATTGTTTTCTTAATAATGTACACAGTGCCCAGAGTATATACATTCCCCAGAGAGAAATTAGGTCTAATAATAACGATCCCAAATGGGTTAACAGGAGGATAAAGCATCTATTAGGGGAGAAAAGGGAAATTTATAGGCGCATCAGAAGAGGAGAGGTTAACCTTACTGACCAATATGTTCAGCTTAAAAGAGAAGTAAAAAAGGCGATTAGAAAGGCTAAACGTGACTATGAAATTAGAGTTGCTAATGAATCAAAGACTAATCCAAAGGGGTTCTTTCAAGTGTATAGGACGAAGGTGAAGGAAAAAGTAGGACCTCTGAAAATTGGGAATGGACAGCTGACGGATAATGAACTGGAAATGTGTTCCTTATTTAATGACTATTTTTTGTCAGTTTTTACACAGGAAGATGTAAATGAGATTCCAGAAATTAACAATTATTTAGTTCCTGATGAATTTAAACTAACGAATATTACTGTCACGAGGGACATGGTTATTAAACAGACAAAATGAAACAAAATAAGTCCCCGGGACCCGATGAGTTGTTTTCCAGGGTACTTAAGGAATGCAAGATGGAGCTTAGTCAGCCATTAACGAGTGTGTTTAATGCGTCCATCCTTACCGGTGTTGTGCCAGAGTTGTGGAAGATGGCTAATGTGGTTCCTATATTCAAATCAGGGGATAAATCCACTCACTGGGGGTAGGTTACATCGCCTGCCAAGTCTTTTGCTTTCGTATGGAGTGATTGCTGTGTGCATATTAGGAACCAGTCCCTCCAGAATCTTCCAGGTGTAGATTACGATATATCTCTCTCGCCTGCGCTCTAGTGAGTACAAGTCAAGTGCGCCCAGTAGTTAGGGTGTTTGGTGGAACTTATACGTGCAGTAAAGGTTCTCTGTACATTCTCTAGATCTGCAATTTCACCTGCCTTGAATGGGGATGTTAATGTACAGCAGTATTCCAGCCTAGAGAGAATCATTGGCTTAGCATCTCTTGTCTTGAATGTTCTCGTTATCCATCCTATCAGTTTTCTGGCAAATGTAATAGTGGCATTGTTGTGGTCCTTGAAGGTGAGATCTTCGGACATTACCACTCCCAGGTCCTTCACATTACTTTTCCGCTCTATTGTGTGATTAGAGTTTGTGGTATATTTAGGTTCAGAAAGGATATAGGAAAGAACTGGTTTGGTAATAGAGTTGTAGATGACTGGAACAAACTCCAGAGTAGCGTTATTGAAGCTAAAACCTTGTGTAACTTTAATTTTTTTTATCTTAGGCCAGTAAGTAACGTAGACTTGCCTAGCATGGGCCAGTAGGCCTTCTCAGTGCTCCTTATATTCTTATGTGTGTCTGTGTGTGCAAGTATAGGAACAGTACTGTTATATTCACAATATTGTTAATTATTATTATTATTGTTATTTATTATTATTATTGTTAATTATTATTATTATTATTATGGGGAACGAATGGTAATGTAGGCAGCTCCATGTACTCGGACCAAGATCACCAGCATTACGTTTTCTTTCCCCCGTATGGAGGGCTGGGGGATTGGTGGGGGTGGGGGGAGCTGTCACAATAAAGCGCGGGAAAAACAAATGAAGATCAGGGAGTGCGCGCCAAAATCATCAGCTGACTGAGACACACAGACACACATCACTGACTTATATATCCTCGTTACAAGCTTCATTAGCGGGGATAATGACTGAGTGACATTTATAATACACTTATTTACCCACCTTGTCATCCACAAGTGCTACTGGATTTATTAACCCACTGAAATATATATATTTTTTTGTAGTTGCGGGAAATATTGAGTGTGCTTGCTGGCCTAGCCGCACGCGCGCGCGCGAGCGCCATTGTCAACTCCCTCTCTGTCTCTCTCTTGGTACCTCGTCTTCTTCCCCATCTCCCCCTCCCCTCTCACCCTCCCTCCCCTAACACTCAATACAGCTGTAACTCCCCTGCCTCCTCCCTTCCCCCTCCTTCATCCCCAACCCCCCTACCGTCCTCACCAACACACACACACACACACTCCATTGTCTCCTACCACCCAACATTTTCCCCTCTCCTCTCATTCCTACCCCCTCCCTCCCCAACACTAACCTCCCCTCGTCCCCCATGTTCACTCCCTCACCCCTTTTTTACTCCCATAATACAAGCCTGGTTGATCCACCAGGAGGCCTGGTCTAGGACCGGCCCGCGGGGGCGCTGACCCCCATAGAAATAATTCAGCTAGGCTTCCTTTAACTAGGCTTCAGCTAGTCACCCCATTAAGAACACAAGAACATAAGAAAAAAGGAACATTGCAATAGGCCTACTGGCCTATGCGAGGCCAGGATAATGAGGGGGCTGTTTCCTGAGGTGACCTCGTGGGTTTGGTCACACCTGTACACTGCCATAACATACTGGAATGAGAGATATAGGAGGGAACACCAAGTGTTGTCATGGTGTAATAGCGCACAATATGCGTGATAAAGGAATAACAGGGAAAGTGGGTAGATGGATCTATACTTCCCAACACATGGAACACAAAGATTAATAGGAAACAGAGTAGTCAGTGGCGGCTACAGTGAAAAGCTCTGTTCCACAAGGTACAGTACTCGCTCCTAGTGTTCCACAAGGTACAGTACTCGCTCCTAGTGTTCCACAAGGTACAGTACTCGCTCCTAGTGTTCCACAAGGTACAGTACTCGCTCCTAGTGTTCCACAAGGTACAGTACTCGCTCCTAGTGTTCCACAAGGTACAGTACTCGCTCCTAGTGTTCCACAAGGTACAGTACTCGCTCCTAGTGTTCCACAAGGTACAGTACTCGCTCCCAGTGTTCCACAAGGTATAGTACTCGCTCCCAGTGTTCCACGAGGTACAGTACTCGCTCCCAGTGTTCTACAAGGTACAGTACTCGCTCCCAGTGTTCTACAAGGTACAGTACTCGCTCCTAGTGTTCCACAAGGTACAGTACTCGCTCCTAGTGTTCCACAAGGTACAATACTCGCTCCCAGTGTTCCACAAGGTACAGTACTCGTTCCTAGTGTTCTACAAGGTACAGTACTCGCTCCTAGTGTTCCACAAGGTAGAGTACTCGCTCCCAGTGTTTTACAAGGTACAGTACTCGCTCCTAGTGTTCCACAAGGTACAGTACTCGCTCCCAGTGTTCCACATGGTACAGTACTCGCTCCCAGTGTTCTACAAGGTACAGTACTCGCTCCTAGTGTTCCACAAGGTACAGTACTCGCTCCCAGTGTTCCACATGGTACAGTACTCGCTCCCAGTGTTCCACAAGGTAAAATACTCGCTCCTAGTGTTCCACAAGGTACAGTACTCGCTCCCAGTGTTCCACAAGGTACAGTACTCGCTCCCAGTGTTCTGCAAGGTACAGTACTCGCTCCTAGTGTTCCACATGGTACAGTACTCGCTCCCAGTGTTCCACAAGGTAAAATACTTGCTCCCAGTGTTCCACAAGGTAAAATACTCGCTCCTAGTGTTCCACAAGGTACAGTACTCGCTCCCAGTGTTCTACAAGGTACAGTACTCGCTCCTAGTGTTCCACAAGGTACGGTACTCGCTCCCAGTGTTCCACAAGGTAAAATACTCGCTCCCAGTGTTCCACAAGGTAAAATACTCGCTCCTAGTGTTCCACAAGGTACAGTACTCGCTCCCAGTGTTCTACAAGGTACAGTACTCGCTCCTAGTGTTCCACAAGGTACGGTACTCGCTCCCAGTGTTCCTCATGGTACAGTACTCGCTCCCAGTGTTCCACAAGGTAAAGTACTCCCACCCCATCCTGTTCCTCATCCTCATATCTGACACAGACGGAGATATAAACCATACCACCTTGTCTTTCTTTACTGATGATTCAAGGATCTGCACGAGACTGTCATCCACTGAGGACACGGCAAATCTCCAAGCAGATATAAATCAAGTTTTTCAATGAGCCGCAGAAAAAAATATAAAGTTCAATGAGAACAAATTTCAACTACTTCGTTATGGAAGGCTTGAAGAAATAAAAGCTAGATCGGTGTTTAAAACAAATTCCAGATACACAATAAAACGGAAGAGTAATGTGGAGGCCTTGAGAATCTCACTTTCAAAGATCACAACTGTCATAATTCACGTCTGCATTAGGAAAATGATAGGATCGATAATGAGAACCTTCAAAACAAATGATGGATAACTAGAACCTTCAAAACAAAGGATGGATAACTAGAACCTTCAAAACAAAGGATGGATAACTAGAACCTTCAAAACAAGGGATGGATAACTAGAACCTTCAAAACAAGGGATGGATAACTAGAACCTTGAAAACAAGGGATGGATAACTAGAACCTTGAAAACAAGGGATGCCAAGACAATGATGATTGTTAAGTCACTTGTTCTCTCTAGGCTGGAATATTGCTGTAGACAAACAACTTTCAAGGCAGGTGAAATTACAGATCTGGAGAATATACAGAGAACTTTCACTGCACGTATAAGTACAGTCAAGCACCTTAATTATTTGGAACCTTTGAAGTGCCTTGACCTGTACTCCCTGGAACACAGGCGAGAAAGATACATCATAATTTACACCTGGAAAATCCTAGAGGGACTGATCCCAAATATGCACACAGAGATCACTCCCTATGGTACTAGGTCAGATTCAATGCTCCTTCCTTAAGTGAGTGTGAGCTGACCTGACTAGGTTGGGGCATTGGCTTAAGCCGGTAGGAGACTTGGACCTGCCTCGCATGGGCCAGTAGGTCTGCTGCGGTGTTCCTTCTTTCTTATGTTCTTATGAAAGCAAAAGACTGGACAGACGGTGCAACATTCCACCAATGAAAAGCAAAAGTGTTGTGAGTACACTGAGAGACAACACAGTAAGTGTCAGGGGCCCAAGACTGTTTAACTGCCACCCAGCATACATAAGGGGGATTACTAATAGACCCCTGGCTGTCTTTAAGACTCTTGGGTACCTTCAAGACTCCTGGCAGTCTTCAAGACTCCTGGCAGTCTTCAAGACTCCTGGCAGTCTTCAAGACTCCTGGCAGTCTTCAAGACTCCTGGCAGTCTTCAAGACTCCTGGCAGTCTTCAAGACTCCTGGCAGTCTTCAAGACCTCTGGTTGTCTTCAAGACTCCTGGCAGTCTTCAAGACTCCTGGCAGTCTTCAAGACTCCTGGCAGTCTTCAAGACTCCTGGCAGTCTTCAAGACTCCTGGCTGTCTTCAAGACTCCTGGCAGTCTTCAAGACTCCTGGCAGTCTTCAAGACTCCTGGCAGTCTTCAAGACTCCTGGCAGTCTTCAAGACCTCTGGTTGTCTTCAAAATGAAGTTGGTCCACCGCGAGGTCTGGTCATGAACCAGGCCGCGGGGGCGTTGACCCCCGAAACCTCCAGGTAGACCCCTCTCGCCCCCTCCCCCATAGCTTGTTAGCCCAGCCACCCCATCCCTCGTCCCATGTGACCTCCGCCCAACCCTTCCCCGACCTTGTGACCCTGTCCCTCCCTCCGCCTAATCTCTTCCTCCCCTCCACCCCTCCAGTTCCCCTTACCCGCCCTTCCCCCCTACCCTCCACCCTCAAACTCTTGCCCACACTTGTCCTCTTCCCTGTCCCCCCACCAGCCTCTTCAATTTAGGTCATACCTATCACACCATTCCCACTTTTCCCCCTCCCTTCCCCTCCCTTTCTCTCTCTCTCTCTCTCTCTCTCTCTCTCTTAAATGCTGAATTCATAAAAATGGTCTGATATACCTGGAGGGGGGTTCGGGGGTCAACGCCCCCGCAGCCCGGTCCATGGTGGATCAGGTGGTGATCAACCAGGCTGTTACTGCTGGCCACAATCTACCCAGCGTAGGAACCACAGCCTGGCTGGCCAGTCAGTCCTTGTGTTGATGTCCTCTCTCCATCTATCACTTTCTGTTTACTCAATCTATCTTACTACCACCACCACAGTGGTGGTAACTATCACCATCACCACTACCTGCCTAACCTGGTTGCCAGACTCTTCCTTCCCACCATTCCTCCCTCTCCCCTCCCCACCATCCCTTCTCCCCACCATCTCCCCTCCCCACCATTCCCATCAATGTTATCTATATTTGGCTGGGACTCACCACTCTGCCTCCTCAGCTCTGCCTTATTGACCACTCTCTTGCCACTCTATCCATCCCCATCCCCTATCCATACCTACCCTACTTCCCTCACCCTTCACCTCCTCTTCCTCCTCTACCCACCCATTTTACCCCATTCCCCATACACAAGAATTTTCTCAAACTTGAAACTCAGACACTGACACTTCAAAAGGAAGACTGGTAGCGTCTGGGTTGTGGGCGGACAGTGAGGTGTAGGGCGGGAATGGATGGGTTGGATTGATGGTGGTGGAGTGAAGGTGATAGGCGGGACTGAGGGAGGGTCGAGAGAAGTCAGGTATTCAACCAGATATCATTAAAGAATGAGGATATATTGCGCTACCAATGGGTTACCAGTAGTCTCTTCCTGGCCGGGGGGGGGGGTCACCGCCCCCGCGGGCCGGTCCCAGACCAGCCCTCCTGGAAACTTTTGAATCTACCTGTGTAAGATTCTGGCTTGTAAAAAGCATATGAAACATTACTTAGAGTGCGGTAGTTTCCTACTAGGTACGACAGCTTTTCCTACTAGGTATGACAGTGTTTCCTACTAGGTATGACAGTGTTTCCTACTAGGTATGACAGTGTTTCCTACTAGGTATGACAGTGTTTCCTACTAAGTACTACATTGATTCCTTTTAGGTATGACAGTGTTTCCTTCTGGGTACGACTGTTTCTTGCTGGGTACGACAGTGTTTCCTACTAGGTACGACAGTGTTTCCTACTAGGTACGACAGTGTTTCCTACTAGGTACGACAGTGTTTCCTACTGAGTACGACAGTGTTTCCCCTGAAAACGGAAGGGTTTTCTTCTGCGTACAAGTGTTTACACCCCGTAGCTATAAAAAGAACATTTTCCCTGTTTTTAAGGTAGGTTACATAAAGCAATAGTATATCTCACCATAAATACGGCAATTTAACAACTGTATTAACACACTCAGAGGTTGTATCTGGGCAAGACCAGACAACGTTCAGATATGCACGTGTTTCAGAATATGCAAAATAATGTTAGTCACGAAAGCGCTTGGAATTCCTCTGTTCTTTCACAGTGGTTGTTTTGCACACACACACACACACACACACACACACACACACACACACACACACACACACACACACACACACACACACACACACACACACACATACACACACATACACATACACATACACACACACATACACACACACATACACACACAAACACACACACATATATATATATATATATATATATATATATATATATATATATATATATATATATATATATATATATATATATATATATATATAATCGCAGGTATAAAGTGGGTCGGTGTCAGGTACGCGGGGAATGGCCCCTGGTTTTGATCCCAGGGTACAAATATAAATGCCAGTTAGTAATGCAGCCCAGCCTCTCCTAGCCTCTCCTAGCCGCGGCCAGGATGCCTGCGTCATTGCAATCACCGGGGAGTGCTAAAACCGTAAGGGGGTGAAGGGAGGGGAGGAGGTCATAGCTCCTGGGAGGCAGTCAGGTATGATGCAAGAGTCCTTCAGTATGAAGGCGTCTCTCCCTAAAACCTCCAAACATTGTCCTCTTAAATCCGTGTAATCTGGCATCTATCCGCCATTCCATGTCCTTGGCTGGAGGATTGACACACTCAGGCTAGTGGACAGATGGTTGAAGGGTTGATGTGGCCGGGAGGAGGGTGAAAATGGCAATGAACAGTGTGTGGTGTGTGTGTGTGTCCCCGCCGCCACGGCCCGCCTCCCGCCGCCACCTGCCGCCGCCGCCGCCGCCCAGCAGACAGCAGCACCACGCCTCAACTGTGCCACCCAAGTGTTACCACTTACACCTCTCGCACGACCTAATTTCTTCCTCTCTGCGCCATTTCAAACCGCATCGCACTTACAACCGTGTCATCGGTTTTCGGTAGGCCGTCCTGCGCCTTCCCCCGCAGGATCAGGCTGGAGTCAAGAGCAAGTCAGGTTTAAATGGGGTGTGGAATGGAATAATATTGTGAGAGGGTTGAAGCGTGGAGCTGGCAGGACTGTATGAGGCTGACGCGGTTACCAGGGTTTGCGCGATGGGCGAGACATCGATGTCCTCTCAACCCAGTAGGCTTTTTAACCATAGGCTTTTTTGTGTTTTTACGGGTAGTTTTTGTTATTTGTTGTAGTTGTTGCATTTATTGGTTTATATTGTAGAGGGAACCTAGAAATATCTCACTGAGAGAGAGAGAGAGAGAGAGAGAGAGAGAGAGAGAGAGGAGAGAGAGAGATATTGGAAAGTAATTAAGACTTGACTAGCCTGGTGTTAGAGAGAGAGAGGATATAGTGTGGTGTTGCCGGCAACTTAACGACCCACACCCTCCTCACCTCCTCCATCTTGGCATGATGCGCCGCATATTTTTACATTTGGCGCGAAATCTTGGCGCCTGGTGTTAGCAGCAAGCGGCGCGCGCGCGCGTATATACACCGCGCGGCGCGCACACACACCGCGCGGCGCGCGCGCACACGCACACACACGCACACACACACACACACACACACACACACACACACACACACACCTAGTCAAGCACGTCAAGAAATTAGAGAAAGTGCAAAGGTTTGCAACAAGACTAGTCCCAGAGCTACGGGGATTGTCCTACGAAGAAAGGTTGAGGGAAATCGGCCTGACGACACTGGAGGCCAGGAAGGTCAGGGGAGACATGATAACAACATATAAAATACTGCGCGGAATAGACAAGGTGGACAAAGACGGGATGTTCCAGAGATGGGACACAGACACAAGAGGTCACAATTGGAAGTTGAAGACTCAGATGAATCAAAGGGATGTTAGGAAGTATTTCTTCAGTCATAGAGTAGTCAGGCCGTGGAATAGCCTAGAAAGTGATGTAGTGGAGGCAGGAACCATACATAGTTTTAAGGCGAGTTATGATAGAGCTCATGGAGCAGGGAGAGAGAGGACCTAGTAGCAATCAGCGAAGAGGAGGGGCCAGGAGCTATGACTCGACCCCTGCAACCACAAATAGGTGAGTACACACACACACGCACGCACGCACACACACACACACACACACACACACACACACACACACACACACACACACACACACACACACACACACACACACACACACACACACACACACACACACACACGTCACCTGAGTGAGCAGATACCAGTCACTTAAGAAGCTACAATGGCATTTCTGGAGACAGTTTTGGCACAGAGGAAGTTATTTCTGTAAGATATTTTAAGCCGCACAGCATAATTATAATATTTTAAATATTCCCCCTCTACCTGTGCCACGGGGGGGGGGGAGTTGAATGATAGCTCTAGGCCTTTCATGTTGCAACACTCGGCACATCATCAGAGGCTTGCAATCTTGCAGGAATGAGTAGGAAGTCCAGGCAGATTCGTTCCCTGAATCCTTATTCTATTTCTGCAACATTCCAAGCTCTTGATGTGTTGATTCTTGCAACACAAAGGGCCTAGATCTACCAGTCAACTCCTCCCCATGGTTATTTTGCATCTTTTATCGCTCGTTCGCGATTGTGTGTGTGTGTGTGTGTGTGTGTGTGTGTGTGTGTGTGTGTTGCGTGTTTGGGTGTTTCTTGTGTTGTTTACCCAACACAAAACACGCACACACACACACACACACACGTTCAGTGAAGAGGCGGGACCAGGAGCTGAGTCTCGACCCCTGCAACTACAATTAGGTGAGTACACACACACACACAGACTCTGAGGTGTCCCTGTTTGCAGATGACGTGAAGTTGATGAGAAGAATTCACTCGATCGAAGACCAGGCAGAACTACAAAGGGATCTGGACAGGCTGCAGACCTGGTCCAGCAATTGGCTCCTGGAGTTCAATCCCACCAAGTGCAAAGTCATGAAGATTGGGGAAGGGCAAAGAAGACCGCAGACGGAGTACAGTCTAGGGGGCCAGAGACTACAAACCTCACTCAAGGAAAAAGATCTTGGGGTGAGTATAACACCAGGCACATCTCCTGAAGCGCACATCAACCAAATAACTGCTGCAGCATATGGGCGCCTAGCAAACCTCAGAACAGCATTCCGACATCTTAATAAGGAATCGTTCAGGACCCTGTACACCGTGTACGTTAGGCCCATATTGGAGTATGCGGCACCAGTTTGGAACCCACACCTAGCCAAGCACGTAAAGAAACTAGAGAAAGTGCAAAGGTTTGCAACAAGACTAGTCCCAGAGCTAAGAGGTATGTCCTACGAGGAGAGGTTAAGGGAAATCAACCTGACGACACTGGAGGACAGGAGAGATAGGGGGGACATGATAACGACATACAAAATACTGAGAGGAATTGACAAGGTGGACAAAGACAGGATGTTACAGAGGTTGGACACAGTAACAAGGGGACACAGTTGGAAGCTGAAGACACAGATGAATCACAGGGATGTTAGGAAGTATTTCTTCAGCCACAGAGTAGTCAGTAAGTGGAATAGTTTGGGAAGCGATGTAGTGGAGGCAGGATCCATACATAGCTTTAAGCAGAGGTATGATAAAGCTCACGGTTCAGGGAGAGTGACCTAGTAGCGATCAGTGAAGAGGCGGGGCCAGGAGCTCGGACTCGACCCCTGCAACCCCAACATATATATATATATATATATATATATATATATATATATATATATATATATATATATATATATATATATATATATATATATATATATATATGTGTGTGTGTGTGTGTGTGTGTGTGTGTTTTATAATAATGAGTACGATGTAAGAATAATGATATAAGGTGGGTAGAAGAAAGAATGAGAGGGGAGTGAGGGTGTGAGTGGCCAGCCAGAACAGGTTTGGATCATCGTACGGCTGCCCACCGATGCTCCACCACTCCGTTCATTGCACTTCAAATCTTCCATTCGATTTTGTTTCGTTGTTGCTTATGGCGTTAAGTTGGGCGCCTGGCGAGGCTCCAGTGATCGCAGCAGCAGCTTAAGCTTAGTAAGCTTACCACGGGAGAATAGCTGTGTGTTGTGTTGTGTTTGTGTTGTGTGTGTTGTGCTGTGTTGGGTAAACAACACAAGCAACACAATACAGTAATGAGGAGTCTTCTAGGGAGCTGTGGTGCGTGTGAGGGAAGGTTGGAGGGAAGGAGGGGGTGTTGGTGGTGGCTGTCTGCTGGATGTTGAAGGTGGTGGGGGGGACGGAGGTGACCCTAGGGGGAGGGGACACGACCCTTGGGGAAGGGCGTCCGTCTGAAGGGGTGTAGGGGGAGGGTACACGATCCTTGGGGAAGGGGAAGGAGGGGAAGAGAGAGACAGACAGACAGACAGAGACTTACCAGCGAAAAAGCGAGATTTTGTTTATACATGTCTTGCCCAGCAGTGATTTAGTGGTGACCATCCCTGAACCTGACTGACAGCCTGGCTGCCCACTTGTTCATCCCTGAACCTGACTGACAGCCTGGCTGCCCACTTGTTCATCCCTGAACCTGACTGACAGCCTGGCTGCCCACTTGTTCATCCCTGAATCTGACTGACAGCCTGGCTGCCCACTTGTTCATCCCTGAACCTGACTGACAGCCTGGCTGCCCACTTGTTCATCCCTGAACCTGACTGACAGCCTGGCTGCCCACTTGTTCATCCCTGAACCTGACTGACAGCCTGGCTGCCCACTTGTTCATCCCTGAACCTGACTGACAGCCTGGCTGCCCACTTGTTCATCCCTGAACCTGACTAACAGCCTGGCTGCCCACTTGTTCATCCCTGAACCTGACTGACAGCCTGGCTGCCCACTTGTTCATCCCTGAACCTGATTGACAGCCTGACTGCCCACTTGTTCATCCCTGAATCTGACTGACAGCCTGGCTGCCCACTTGTTCATCCCTGAACCTGACTGACAGCCTGGCTGCCCACTTGTTCATCCCTGAACCTGACTGACAGCCTGGCTGCCCACTTGTTCATCCCTGAACCTGACTGACAGCCTGGCTGCCCACTTGTTCATCCCTGAACCTGACTGACAGCCTGGCTGCCCACTTGTTCATCCAGGGGCAGGCGCCGCGCATGCCCACACCCGATACTAATTCACCCTCTTGCCTGTCTGTCTGTCTGTCTGTCTGCCATGCTGACGACACTCTGTGTATTAGATGATTGTGCGGAGGCAGCGGGTTGTACCCGTGACTAGCTAGACCATCCGCTTTAAGGTGCTGTTATTGCTGTTGCTGCTGCTGTTACTGCTGTTGTTGTTGCTGCTACTGCTGTTGCTGCTGCTGTTGTTGCTGCTGTTACTGCTGTTGTTGTTGTTGCTGTTACTGCTGTTGTTGTTGTTACTGTTGTTGCTGTTACTGCTGTTGTTGCTGTTACTGCTGTTGTTGCTGTTACTGCTGTTGTTGCTGCTGTTACTTCTGTTGCTGCTGCTGTTACTGCTGTTGTTGCTGCTGTTACTGCTGTTGTTGCTGCTGTTACTGCGGTTGCTGCTGCTGTTACTGCTGTTGTTGCTGCTACTGCTGTTCTTGTTGCTGTTACTGCTGTTGTTGCTGTTACTGCTGTTGTTGCTGTTGCTGCTGTTGTTGTTGCTGTTACTGCTGTTGTTGCTGCTGTTACTGCTGTTGTTGCTGCTGTTACTGCTGTTGTTGCTGTTACTGCTGTTGTTGCTGTTACTGCTGTTGTTGCTGTTACTGCTGTTGTTGCTGTTACTGCTGTTGTTGCTGTTACTGCTGTTGTTGCTGTTACTGCTGTTGTTGCTGTTACTGCTGTTGTTGCTGTTACTGCTGTTGTTGCTGCTGTTACTTCTGTTGCTGCTGCTGTTACTGCTGTTGTTGCTGCTGTTACTGCGGTTGCTGCTGCTGTTACTGCTGTTGTTGCTGCTACTGCTGTTCTTGTTGCTGTTACTGCTGTTGTTGCTGTTACTGCTGTTGTTGCTGTTGCTGCTGTTGTTGTTGCTGTTACTGCTGTTGTTGCTGCTACTGCTGTTCTTGTTGCTGTTACTGCTGTTGTTGCTGTTACTGCTGTTGTTGCTGTTGCTGCTGTTGTTGTTGCTGTTACTGCTGTTGCTGCTGCTGTTACTGCTGTTGTTGCTGCTGTTACTGCTGTTGTTGCTGTTACTGCTGTTGCTGCTGCTGTTACTGCTGTTGTTGCTGTTGCTGTTGTTGCTGTTACTGCTGTTGTTGCTGCTGTTACTGTTGTTGTTGCTGTTACTGTTGTTGCTGTTACTGCTGTTGTTGCTGTTGCTGCTGCTGTTACTGCTGTTGTTGCTGATGTTACTGTTGTTGCTGTTACTGCTGTTGTTGCTGTTACTGCTGCTGTTACTGCTGTTGTTGCTGCTGTTACTGTTGTTGCTGTTACTGCTGTTGTTGTTGCTGTTACTGCTGTTGCTGCTGCTGTTGTTGCTGTTACTGCTGTTCTTGTTTCTGTTACTGCTACTGTTACTGCTGTTATTGCTGCTACTGCTGTTGTTGCTGTTACTGCTGTTGCTGCTGCTGTTACTGGTGTTGTTGCTGCTGTTACTGCTGTTGCTGCTGCTGTTACTGCTGCTGCTGTTACTGCTGTTGTTGCTGTTACTGCTGTTGTTGTTGCTGCTACTGCTGTTCTTGTTGCTGTTACTGCTGTTGCTGTTACTGCTGTTCTTGTTGCTGTTGCTGCTGCTGTTACTGCTGTTGTTGCTGCTATTGCTGCTGCTGTCACTGCTGTTGCTACTGCTGTTACTGCTGTTGTTGCTGCTGTTACTGCTGTTGTTGCTGCTGTTACT
>NC_091335.1:504274-514274 GCF_038502225.1 Cherax quadricarinatus
GATGTAGACTGATCCAAGATGATGTAGACTGATCCAGGATGATGTAGACTGATCCAGGATGATGTAGACTGATCCAGGATGATGTAGACTGATCCAAGATGATGATTACTGATCCAGGATGATGTAGACTGATCCAAGATGATGTAGACTGATCCAGGATGATGTAGACTGATCCAAGATGATGTAGACTGATCCAAGATGATGTAGACTGATCCAAGATGATGTAGACTGATCCAAGATGATGAATACTGATCCAGGATGATGTAGACTGATCCAAGATGATGAATACTGATCCAGGATGATGTAGACTGATCCAAGATGATGAATACTGATCCAGGATGATGTAGACTGATCCAAGATGATGTAGACTGATCCAGGATGATGTAGACTGATCCAAGATGATGTAGACTGATCCAGGATGATGTAGACTGATCCAAGATGATGTAGACTGATCCAGGATGATGTAGACTGATCCAAGATGATGTAGACTGATCCAGGATGATGTAGACTGATCCAAGATGATGTAGACTGATCCAGGATGATGTAGACTGATCCAGGATGATGTAGACTGATCCAAGATGATGAATACTGATCCAGGATGATGTAGACTGATCCAAGATGATGTAGACTGATCCAGGATGATGTAGACTGATCCAAGATGATGTAGACTGATCCAGGATGTAGACTGATCCAAGATGATGTAGACTGATCCAGGATGATGTAGACTGATCCAAGATGATGTAGACTGATCCAGGATGATGTAGACTGGTCCAAGATGATGTAGACTGATCCAGGATGATGTAGACTGATCCAAGATGATGTAGACGGATCCAAGATGATGTAGACTGATCCAAGATGATGTAGACTGATCCAGGATGATGTAGACTGATCCAAGATGATGTAGACTGATCCAGGATGATGTAGACTGATCCAAGATGATGTAGACTGATCCAAGATGATGTAAACTGATCCAAAATGATGTAGACTGATCCTAGATGATGTAAACTGATCCAAAATTATGTAGACTGATCCTAGATAATGTAAACTGATCCAAAATGATGTAGACTGATCCAAGATTATGTAAACTAATCCAAAATGATGTAGACTGATCTTAGATGATGTAAACTGATCCAAAATGATGTAGACTGATCCTAGATGATGTAAACTGATCCAAAATGATGTAGACTGATCCAAGATTATGTAAACTGATCCAAAATGATGTTGACTGATCTTAGATGATGTAAACTGATCCAAAATAATGTAGACTGATCCAAGGTAATGTAGACTGACATTCACTCATAATGTACACATACACTCATGTGTGCTCTCACGTAATCATATGATTACACAGATATAATTACGTATACACATGTGTACACATAATGCACACACAGTACTGTGTACACATGTGCCGAGCAGGGAGGGGGAGGGGGAGGGGGTGGCCACAGTGTGCTTAACCTAGTGATCTTTGCTCCGCCTTTCTCTCTCTCTCTCTCTCTCTCTCTCTCTCTATCTCTACAAAAATTGTATTGTATTTCTGGGTCTGTAAGATTGTGCCTGGGATAACATCTACCGTTCCCCCTCCCTAAGCACTCCGTCTCTCCCCTTCTCTCAATACCTCCTGTACATCGCTTCTGCCTTCCCCTCTCCCTTCCCTCCTCCCCCTCCCCTCTCCCCAACATTCCATGACTCTGCCCTGTTAACTGTGGAGAGTGCGGACTAGTGGGGGTTGGGAGGGGTTGGTGTAGCGGGGAGGTAGGTTGTGTAGGGGGGAGGTAGGTTGTGTAGGGGGGAGGTAGGTTGTGTAGGGGGGAGGTAGGTTGTGTAGGGGGAGGTAGGTTGTGTAGGGGGGGAGGTAGGTTGTGTAGGGGGGAGGTAGGTTGTGTAGGGGGGGAGGTAGGTTGTGTAGGGAGGGAGGTAGGTTGTGTAGGGGGGGAGGTAGGTTGTGTAGGGGGGGAGGTAGGTTGTGTAGGGGGGGAGGTAGGTTGTGTAGGGGGGAAGGTGGAGGCATGTTGGGGTGTGAGAGGTAGGTACACAGTAGTGGGTTGGTACACACTAGTGGTTCGGTACACACTAGTGGATTGGTACACACTAGTGTGTTGGTACACACTAGTGGATCGGTACACACTAGTGGGTTGGTACACACTAGTGTGTTGGTACACACTAGTGGATTGGTACACACTAGTGGATTGGTACACACTAGTGGATTGGTACACACTAGTGGATTGGTACACACTAGTGGATTGGTACACACTAGTGTGTTGGTACACACTAGTGTGTTGGTACACACTAGTGTGTTGGTACACACTAGTGTGTTGGTACACACTAGTGTGTTGGTACACACTAGTGGATTGGTACACACTAGTGGATTGGTACACACTAGTGGATTGGTACACACTAGTGGATTGGCACACACTAGTGGATTGGTACACACTAGTGTGTTGGTACACACTAGTGTGTTGGTACACACTAGTGTGTTGGTACACACTAGTGTGTTGGTACACACTAGTGGATCGGTACACACTAGTGGGTTGGTACACAGTAGTGTGTAGTCGTTGCTGTCATCCTTACCTGGAGGTTATTCCAGGGATCAACGCCCCCGCGGCCCGGTCCATGACCAGGCCTCCCGGTGGATCAGGGCCTGATCAACCAGGCTGTTACTGCTGGCCGCACGCAGTCCAACGTACGAGCCATAGCCCGGCTGATCCGGCACTGACTTTAGATATCTGTCCAGCTCTCTCTTGAAGGCAGCCAGGGGTCTTGAAGGCAGCCAGGGGTCTTGAAGCCAGCCAGGGGTTTATTGGCAATTCCCCTAATGCTTGATGGGAGGCTGTTGAACAGTTTTGGGCCCCGGACACTTATGGTGTTTTCCCTTAGTGTACCAATGGCGCCCCTACTTTTTATTGGCGGCATTTTGCATCGCCTGCCCAGTCTTTTACTTTCGTAGGGAGTGATTTCTGTGTGCAGATTTGGGACCATTCCTTCCAAGATTTTCCAAGTGTAGATTATGATATATCACACAACCTGTCATACACTGTATAAATTTGTCAACCATAACTTTAGCTGTCAGCCTTAACTTTAGCTGTCAGCCTTAACTTTAGCTGTCAGCCTTAACATTAGCTGTCAGCCTTAACATTAGGTGTCAGCCTTAAATTTGAGACTTGAGAAGGGAATTTATCACTGACGACACATAACACACACACAAGTTATTGGTGAATAAGACACATGTGCAGCACCTACGAAACGTTCCGCCGGCGTAGCAGGCTCCTACAGTCGAATACAAACAAACATTACTGTAAATACTGGAAGTGACTTTGAGGTCTCAGTCCACCAGTCTTAATCAGGAAGGACTTGCCATCTGTCAAGACTGAGGGACTGACCATCCATCAAGACTGAGGGACTGACCATCCATCAAGACTGAGGGACTGATTATCCATCAAGACTGAGGGACTGACCATCCATCAAGACTGAGGGACTGACCATCCATCAAGACTGAGGGACTGACCATCCATCAAGACTGAGGGACTGACCATCCATCAAGACTGAGGGACTGACCATCCATCAAGACTGAGGGACTGACTATCCATCAAGACTGAGGGACTGACCATCCATCAAGACTGAGGGACTGACCATCCATCAAGACTGAGGGACTGACCATCCATCAAGACTGAGGGACTGACTATCCATCAAGACTGAGGGACTGACCATCCATCAAGACTGAGGGACTGACCATCCATCAAGACTGAGGAACTGACTATCCATCAAGACTGAGGGACTGACTATCCATCAAGACTGAGGGACTGACCATCCATCAAGACTGAGGGACTGACTATCCATCAAGACTGAGGGACTGACCATCCATCAAGACTGAGGGACTGACTATCCATCAAGACTGAGGGACTGACCATCCATCAAGACTGAGGGACTGACTATCCATCAAGACTGAGGGACTGACCATCCATCAAGACTGAGGGACTGACCATCCATCAAGACTGAGGGACTGACCATCCATCAAGACTGAGGGACTGACCATCCATCAAGACTGAGGGACTGACCATCCATCAAGACTGAGGGACTGACTATCCATCAAGACTGAGGGACTGACTACCATCAAGACTGAGGGACTGACTATCCATCAAGAGTGAGGGACTGACTATCCATCAAGACTGAGGGACTGACTATCCATCAAGACTGAGGGACTGACTTTCCATCAAGACTGAGGGACTGACCATCCATCAAGACTGAGGGACTGACTATCCATCAAGACTGAGGGACTGACCATCCATCAAGACTGAGGGACTGACTATCCATCAAGACTGGGGGACTGACTACCATCAAGACTGAGGGACTGACTACCATCAAGACTGAGGGACTGACTACCATCAAGACTGAGGGACTGACTACCATCAAGACTGAGGTACTGACTACCATCAAGACTGAGGAACATCCCAGCAACGAAGCTGTGACGTTCCGCACATGTCTTGTACGATAATTAATGTAACTGTATTCATGTGTACCTGTACCTAAACAGCCTTACTTATCAAGCAGCTACGGGAGTTTCGATATTTACCTCACAGCAGCAGCGTTGAGGTTAGTATGAGTGGGGAGGTGAGGGAGAGGTTGTGGTCAGCCCTGAACCCTGTCCATGCCATATTAACTTGTGGACTGTGGGAGATGAAGAGGCTGGGAGGGGCTGGAGGAGTGGAAAGGGTCGGAGCGGGACTAGAAGGGGCGTGAAGGGAAGAGAATTGGTAGAGAAGGATGTGAGGTGCGTGTGTGTGTGTGGGAACAAGATGGGCGTGGTAGGGTAACACGGAACACTGTTCTGTGTGATACTTACAGTGGTAACACCAGCAGTGTGTTGCTACACTATTCTATATGATAGTTACACTGTGGTAACACCAGCAGTGTGTTGCTACACTATTCTATATGATAGTTACACTGTGGTAACACCAGCAGTGTGTTGCTACACTATTCTATATGATAGTTACACTGTGGTAACACCAGCAGTGTGTTGCTACACTATTCTATATGATAGTTACACTGTGGTAACACCAGCAGTGTGTTGCTACACTATTCTATATGATAGTTACACTGTGGTAACACCAGCAGTGTGTTGCTACACTATTCTATATGATAGTTACACTGTGGTAACACCAGCAGTGTGTTGCTACACTATTCTATATGATAGTTACACTGTGGTAACACCAGCAGTGTGTTGCTACACTATTCTATATGATAGTTACACTGTGGTAACACCAGCAGTGTGTTGCTACACTATTCTATATGATAGTTACACTGTGGTAACACCAGCAGTGTGTTGCTACACTATTCTATATGATAGTTACACTGTGGTAACACCAGCAGTGTGTTGCTACACTATTCTATATGATAGTTACACTGTGGTAACACCAGCAGTGTGTTGCTACACTATTCTATATGATAGTTACACTGTGGTAACACCAGCAGTGTGTTGCTACACTATTCTATATGATAGTTACACTGTGGTAACACCAGCAGTGTGTTGCTACACTATTCTATATGATAGTTACACTGTGGTAACACCAGCAGTGTGTTGCTACACTATTCTATATGATAGTTACACTGTGGTAACACCAGCAGTGTGTTGCTACACTATTCTATATGATAGTTACACTGTGGTAACACCAGCAGTGTGTTGCTACACTATTCTATATGATAGTTACACTGTGGTAACACCAGCAGTGTGTTGCTACACTATTCTATACCTGGAGGTTATTCCGGGGATCAACGCCCCCGCGGCCCGGTCCACGACCAGGCCTCCCGATGGATCAGGGCCTGATCAACTAGGCTGTTACTGCTGGCCGCACGCAGTCCGACGTACGAGCCACAGCCCGGCTGATCCGGCACTGACTTTAGGTATCTGTCCAGCTCTCTCTTGAAGGCAGCCAGGGGTCTTGAAGGCAGCCAGGGGTTTATTGGCAATTCCCCTAATGCTTGATGGGAGGCTGTTGAACAGTTTTGGGCCCCGGACACTTATGGTGTTTTCTCTTAGTGTACCAATGGCGCCCCTACTTTTTATTGGCGGCATTTTGCATCGCCTGCCCAGTCTTTTACTTTCGTAGGGAGTGATTTCTGTGTGCAGATTTGGGACCATTCCTTCCAAGATTTTCCAAGTGTAGATTATGATATATCTCTCCCTCCTGCGTTCCAACGAGTACAAGTCAAGTGCTTCCAAGCGTCCTTGTATTTCGATTGCAGGTCCTTGTATTTCCATCGTGGGTCCTTGTATTTCCATTGTAGGTCCTTGTATTTCCATCGTGGGTCCTTGTATTTCCATTGTAGGTCCTTGTATTTCCATCGTGGGTCCTTGTATTTCCATTGTGGGTCCTTGTATTTCCATTGTGGGTCCTTGTATTTCCATCGTGGGTCCTTGTATTTCCATTGTAGGTCCTTGTATTTCCATCGTGGGTCCTTGTATTTCCATTGTAGGTCCTTGTATTACCATTGTGGGTCCTTGTATTTCCATTGTGGGTCCTTGTATTTCCATTGTGGGTCCTTGTATTTCCATTGTGGGTCCTTGTATTTCCATTTTAGGTCCTTGTTTTCCATTGTGGGTCCTTGTATTTCCATTTTAAGTCATTGTTTTCCATTGTGGGTCCTTGTATTTCCATTTTAGGTCATTGTTTTCCATTGTGGGTCCTTGTATTTCCATTGTGGGTCCTTGTATTTCCATTTTAGGTCCTTGTTTGCCATTGTGGGTCCTTGTATTTCCATTTTAGGTCATTGTTTTCCATTGTGGGTCCTTATATTTCCATTGGGGTCCTTGTATTTCCATTGTGGGTCCTTGTATTTCCATTGTGGGTCCTTGTATTTCCATTGTGGGTCCTTGTATTTCCATTGTGGGTCCTTGTACTCCAGGTAACCAGGTTGTATTTCCATTGTGGGCCCTTGTATTTCCATTGTAGGCCCTTGTATTCCCATTGTGGGTTACCTGGAGGCTATTCCGGCAAGGAATAACCTCCAGGTAACCATTATTTCCATTATGGGTCCTTATATTTCCATTGTGGGTCCTTGTATTTCCATTGTGGTCCTTTTATTTCCATTGCGGGTCCTTTTATTTCCATTGTGGTCCTTGTATTTCCATTGTGGGTCCTTGTGATCATCTTGCCCCGCCCTGAATACCAACCTGGTCCATCACTGCTGAACCCAACACTGTCACTACACTAGTATTGACAGTTAATGGTAACAACAGTTACAGTGAACAGTAAGTGGTAACAGTTCAGCCACCATCACTGACAAACATGCTCACCTCAGAACATTGACGAGGGGGAGGGATGAGGCTTGGGGGGGGGGAGAAAGGTGATCCGGGTGGGGGAGGATGAACCAGGGAGGGGATTTGTGGATGTTTGGGTCGACGCTGTGGGAGTCTTGGGGGATTGTTAAGGGTGGTGGGAGAGACTGATAGATGGGGGAGGAAGAGCTGGAGGATGTGGGGAGGAGGGGAAGAAGTCATGGTAGACAGGTAGGGGGACACTACCAAGTAGCGTCACTGCAGCCAGAACTTTGGGTGACGTTAAAAATATGCTGGACAACTTGTACATGGTGGGGAGATATGTCTTTGATATACCAGGTTCGTCTTGCGCTAGCCTGATCAACCAGGCTGTTGCTGCTGGAGGCCCCTGACCCACATATCCATCACAGCCTGGTTGATCTGCCACCTGGTGAAGATACTTGTCCAGTTTCCTCTTCAAGACTTCTACACTTGTTCCAGCAGTGTTTCTGATATCTTCTGGTAAGATGTTGAATAACCTGGGGCCACGGATGTTGATACAGTGTTCTCTTAGATATCATTTGTGTGCTGCTGCGTTATTCTATGTGATAATTACGTAGTGGGAAGAAATGCTAGCTATGTTTCCCTCTCATAGTCACAGAGGTGATTAACAGAAATAAAAAACGTTAAAAATCTGAGTTTGTATGGGTGGTCTGAGTATGTGTTCTTCGCGGCAGAGGTTAGGATGGGCTTGTAGTGAGTGGGCGTGTGAACGTTGGTTGGGCGTGTGGGCGGGGCAGCCATGGGGTTGACTGGGAAAAAACTAACCTTGTTTAGTCACCAGGTTTTGTGCGTTGAAGCGAGCGTTGTGACAGACTTATTAGCCCGCCTGTCATCAATACCTCGACGGCCCCAGAGAGCCGGAGTGGGCGGGAGTGGTGGTGGAGGAGGGGCAGGAGTGGTAGAGGAGAGGGGCGGAGTGTTGTGGATGGAGGAGAGACATGGAGGGGGTGATGGGGTGAGGGGCCTCTTCCCCACCTTCACTACCACCACCCACCATCTAGTGGTAATACTTATTCTCCTCTTGCTATCTCCATTTTCTTCCATTTAATACTCATATATCTTTATTTACTTAGTTATAAGCTTAATATTCACTTATTTAACAAGTGGCAAGTGAACTCCAGACCTGGAGAATGTGTAAGTGTATTTAAAATGGGATTTAATTCTTCTGTCGATTGAGATCAAAGTGCATCTCTAAAGGGGGGATTGACTCGTGCGGATGGCAGCGTCGGGCAACCTTCCCAGAGGTGGTGTCGTGTTGGTGGCCGTACGTCCGGCAGCACGGCAGGGTGATGTTGTGGTGATCGTCGTACGTCTGGCAGTACAGTGTGGTGGTGGTAATCATCGTGCGTCCGGCAGCACGGCGGGGTGGTATCACGGTGGTGATCGTCGTACGTCCGGCAACGTGGCGGTGTCGTGCGCCTGGCAGCACCGTCAGGATGGAACACTGTCAAGCTTTGGATTTAATCGGTTTCTCTGCATGGCGGCGGCGGCGGCGGCGGCGGATACGGCATTTTGCTGCTATAATATGTATCATTTACTGCGTCTAGCTTCCCTGGCTGACCCTACCTGACGCCTGTCATCCTTAGGGAAGTCACGATGAAATGACTGCCATGTTTATCATGTCCAGTGGAAATGTCACTGTGATTGACTTTTTTTTGGGTTGTTCTGGTGGGTAATTTACACATATGTGGGTAATTTGTTTAATTGTATTATGCAATAAGATCACAGTAAACAGGTGATATCACAGTATACAAAACAACATAGTTCCTTGATAAGGTGAGAAGTCACGAAAGCGCTTGGAACTGTGTATGTGTACATGTGCATAATATAAGTTGATTAAAACACATGTATAATCAGCCGGGCTGTGGCTCGTACGTTGGACTGCGTGCGGCCAGCAGTAACAGCCTGGTTGATTAGGCCCTGATCCACCGGGAGGCCTGGTCATGGACCGGGCCGCGGGGGCGTTGATCCCCGGAATAACCTCCAGGTAAAGGTCACGTCTTCTAATAACATGTTCATGTTGCCACTATAATCTACGTTGTACATAATTACTATTGCATTTGCTTTGTCTGTTTGGTAAGGTGAAGTGTTGTAGAGGTCTACAACAGGTTAGTTGTTGTTGTAGAGGTCTACAACAGGTCAGTTGTTGTTGTAGAGGTCTACAACAGGTCAGTTGTTGTTGTAGAGGTCTACAACAGGTTAATTGTTGTTGTAGAGGTCTACAACAGGTTAATTGTTGTTGTAGAGGTCTACAACAGGTTAATTGTTGTTGTAGAGGTCTACAACAGGTTAATTGTTGTTGTAGAGGTCTACAACAGGTTAATTGTTGTTGTAGAGGTCTACAACAGGTTAATTGTTGTTGTAGAGGTCTACAACAGGTTAATTGTTGTTGTAGAGGTCTACAACAGGTTAATTGTTGTTGTAAAGGTCTACAACAGGTCAATTGTTGTTGTAGAGGTCTACAACAGGTTAATTGTTGTTGTAGAGGTCTACAACAGGTTAATTGTTGTTGTAGAGGTCTACAACAGGTTAATTGTTGTTGTAGAGGTCTACAACAGGTTAATTGTTGTTGTAGAGGTCTACAACAGGTCAGTTGTTGTAGAGGTCTACAACAGGTCAGTTGTTGTAGAGGTCTACAACAGGTCAGTTGTTGTAGAGGTCTACAACAGGTCAGTTGTTGTAGAG
>NC_091335.1:531774-584274 GCF_038502225.1 Cherax quadricarinatus
AAATACCCCGTCATCCTTCCGGCTGTCGTGACCTTTGTCTTGTTATGTTCCTTGAAAGGAAGGTCAGCTGACATAATTACTCCCAGGTCTTTCACATTTTCGTTTCCTTCTATTCGACGATTCTCTTGAGTTTTGTATCAATGTTGCTTTTGAGTTCTGATGAATCTCATTCCCAGGATAGTAGCCAACAAGATGATGAATTAAACACATGTGCAACATCCGGGTGTCTTTATTTGTAGACGTTTCGCCCTCTAGTGGCTTTATCATTATATATTTGAGGACACAATGTGAAGACTGTAATATTGTATACAAAACACGAGGTAAACAGGTTTCTCAATCTTGTAGACCACTGGAAATCTCAAGACTCTACAGAGTCTTCAAGACTCTACAGAGTATAGTAGTGTATATTATACTTGTAGAACTGCCCATTAAGTTTACTCTATGTGAGCTATAATTTGTGTACTAACCTACCTCAAAAGAGGTAAACCCGTGAGGGTGAGTTAGTGCTGCAATATGGAATAAATTATCTTTGTGGACGAGAGAGAGAGAGAGAGAGAGAGAGAGAGAAATACCTTCATTTTCATCACTAAGAATAACAGTTATCAAGGGTCGTGCTGCATTATAACTCTTGCAGATATAACTCAACACTTGCACCTCAGTCTGCCTCCTAACTAGGGAAAGACTTGTCTGGGTTGTCATTTATAATAGTGTAAAGAAAGTACCAGTGACCAGGGAGAGTACAGTACACAGTACCAGGGTATACTTGGGTATTAGAGTTTATAGCCTTTCTATTACACGAGGATCATTAAGACTGGTTGCTTGGTTAAAGTCTGTCTAATACACGAGGGTCATTAAGACTGGTTGCTTGGTTAAAGTCTGTCTACTATACGAGGATCATTAAGACTGGTTGCTTGGTTAAAGTCTGTCTACTATACGAGGATCATTAAGACTGGTTGCTTGGTTAAAGTCTGTCTACTACACGAGGGTCATTAAGACTGGTTGCTTGGTTAAAGTCTGTCTACTACACGAGGGTCATTAAGACTGGTTGCTTGGTTAAAGTCTGTCTAATACACGAGGATCATTAAGACTGGTTGCTTGGTTAGAGTCTGTCTACTACACGAGGGTCATTAAGACTGGTTGCTTGGTTAAAGTCTGTCTAATACACGAGGATCATTAAGACTGGTTGCTTGGTTAAAGTCTGTCTAATACACGAGAATCATTAAGACTGGTTGCTTGGTTAGAGTCTGTCTACTACACGAGGGTCATTAAGACTGGTTGCTTGGTTAAAGTCTGTCTACTACACGAGGGTCATTAAGACTGGTTGCTTGGTTAAAGTCTGTCTACTACACGAGGGTCATTAAGACTGGTTGCTTGGTTAGAGTCTGTCTACTACACGAGGGTCATTAAGACTGGTTGCTTGGTTAAAGTCTGTCTAATACACGAGGATCATTAAGACTGGTTGCTTGGTTAAAGTCTGTCTAATACACGAGGATCATTAAGACTGGTTGCTTGGTTAAAGTCTGTCTAATACACGAGGATCATTAAGACTGGTTGCTTGGTTAAAGTCTGTCTAATACACGAGGGTCATTAAGACTGGTTGCTTGGTTAAAGTCTGTCTAATACACGAGGATCATTAAGACTGATCGGTTAAAGTCTGTCTACTACTTGGTTAAAGTCTGTCTACTACACGAGGATCATTAAGACTGATTGGTTAAAGTCTGTCTACTACACGAGGATCATTAAGACTGATTGGTTAAAGTCTGTCTACTACACGAGGATCATTAAGACTGGTTGCTTGGTTAAAGTCTGTCTACTACACGAGGATCATTAAGACTGGTTGCTTGGTTAAAGTCTGTCTAATACACGAGGATCATTAAGACTGATCGGTTAAAGTCTGTCTACTACTTGGTTAAAGTCTGTCTACTACAGTAAACGACACAAGTCACAGCTAACCAACAATAAATTGGAACACCAACCTCACGACTCCTTTCATACCTCACCATCTGTGAAGCCAAGAATTATCATCGTACCTAACTTATGTATTAATACACCTGGTCTGTTAGGAAATACGACAAAGTTTGTATTTTTGACTGAGTACAGTTGTATTAACTGTGTATTAAGTATGTATTTAAGTGTTGAATTCCCTGTATTGTTACAGGGGAGAGTTACGGTTGGGAGGAGATAAAGAACTCCGCTTTCACAAGGTAGTGAGAGAAGCCATTCTTGTGGCCACCGTGGCTACACTGACAGGTTCCTTCACTGCCACCGTGGCTACACTGACAGGTTCCTTCACTGCCACCGTGGCTACACTGACAGGTTCCTTCACTGCCACCGTGGCTACACTGACAGGTACCTTCACTGCCACCGTGGCTACACTGACAGGTTCCTTCACTGCCACCGTGGCTACACTGACAGGTTCCTTCACTGCCACCGTGGCTACACTGACAGGTTCCTTCACTGCCACCGTGGCTACACTGACAGGTTCCTTCACTGCCACCGTGGCTACACTGACAGGTACCTTCACTGCCACCGTGGCTACACTGACAGGTTCCTTCACTGCCACCGTGGCTACACTGACAGGTTCCTTCACTGCCACCGTGGCTACACTGACAGGTTCCTTCACTGCCACCGTGGCTACACTGACAGGTTCCTTCACTGCCACCGTGGCTACACTGACAGGTACCTTCACTGCCACCGTGGCTACACTGACAGGTTCCTTCACTGCCACCGTGGCTACACTGACAGGTTCCTTCACTGCCACCGTGGCTACACTGACAGGTTCCTTCACTGCCACCGTGGCTACACTGACAGGTTCCTTCACTGCCACCGTGGCTACACTGACAGGTTCCTTCACTGCCACCGTGGCTACACTGACAGGTTCCTTCACTGCCACCGTGGCTACACTGACAGGTTCCTTCACTGCCACCGTGGCTACACTGACAGGTTCCTTCACTGCCACCGTGGCTACACTGACAGGTTCCTTCACTGCCACCGTGGCTACACTGACAGGTTCCTTCACTGCCACCGTGGCTACACTGACAGGTTCCTTCACTGCCACCTTGGCTACACTGACAGGTTCCTTCACTGCCACCGTGGCTACACTGACAGGTTCCTTCACTGCCACCGTGGCTACACTGACAGGTTCCTTCACTGCCACCGTGGCTACACTGACAGGTTCCTTCACTGCCACCGTGGCTACACTGACAGGTTCCTTCACTGCCACCGTGGCTACACTGACAGGTTCCTTCACTGCCACCGTGGCTACACTGACAGGTTCCTTCACTGCCACCGTGGCTACACTGATAGGTTCCTTCATTGCCATCGTGGCTACAGTGACAGGTTCCTTCACTGCCATCGTGGCTACACTGACAAGTACCTTCACTGCCACCGTGGCGACAGTGACAGGTTCCTTCACTGTCACCGTGGATACAGTGACAGGTTCTTTCACTGCCATCGTGGCTACACTGACAAGTACCTTCACTGCCACCGTGGCTACAGTGACAGGTTCCTTCACTGTCACCGTGGCTACAGTGACAGGTTCCTTCACTGCCACCGTGGCTACAGTGACAGGTACCTTCACTGTCACCGTGGCTACTGTGACAGGTTCCTTCACTGCCATCGTGGCTACACTGACAAGTACCTTCACTGCCACCGTGGCTACAGTGACAGGTTCCTTCACTGCCAACGTGGCTACAGTGACAAGTACCTTCACTGCCACCGTGGCTACACTGACAGGTTCCTTCACTGCCAACGTGGCTACAGTGACAAGTACCTTCACTGCCACCGTGGCTACACTGACAGGTTCCTTCACTGCCACCGTGGCTACACTGACAGGTACCTTCACTGCCACCGTGGCTACAGTGACAGGTTCCTTCACTGCCAACGTGGCTACAGTGACAAGTACCTTCACTGCCACCGTGGCTACAGTGACAGGTTCCTTCACTGCCAACGTGGCTACAGTGACAAGTACCTTCACTGCCACCGTGGCTACACTGACAGGTTCCTTCACTGCCACCGTGGCTACACTGACAGGTACCTTCACTGCCACCGTGGCTACAGTGACAGGTTCCTTCACTGCCAACGTGGCTACAGTGACAAGTACCTTCACTGCCACCGTGGCTACACTGACAGGTTCCTTCACTGCCACCGTGGCTACACTGACAGGTTCCTTCACTGCCACCGTGGCTACACTGACAGGTTCCTTCACTGCCACCGTGGCTACACTGATAGGTTCCTTCATTGCCATCGTGGCTACAGTGACAGGTTCCTTCACTGCCATCGTGGCTACACTGACAAGTACCTTCACTGCCACCGTGGCGACAGTGACAGGTTCCTTCACTGTCACCGTGGATACAGTGACAGGTTCTTTCACTGCCATCGTGGCTACACTGACAAGTACCTTCACTGCCACCGTGGCTACAGTGACAGGTTCCTTCACTGTCACCGTGGCTACAGTGACAGGTTCCTTCACTGCCACCGTGGCTACAGTGACAGGTACCTTCACTGTCACCGTGGCTACTGTGACAGGTTCCTTCACTGCCATCGTGGCTACACTGACAAGTACCTTCACTGCCACCGTGGCTACAGTGACAGGTTCCTTCACTGCCAACGTGGCTACAGTGACAAGTACCTTCACTGCCACCGTGGCTACAGTGACAGGTTCCTTCACTGCCAACGTGGCTACAGTGACAAGTACCTTCACTGCCACCGTGGCTACACTGACAGGTTCCTTCACTGCCACCGTGGCTACACTGACAGGTACCTTCACTGCCACCGTGGCTACAGTGACAGGTTCCTTCACTGCCAACGTGGCTACAGTGACAAGTACCTTCACTGCCACCGTGGCTACACTGACAGGTTCAAAACGAGAGATGCCAAGCCCATGATGATCCTTTTCAAATCACTTGTTCTCTCTAGGCTGGAATACTGCTGTACATTAACATCTCCATACAAAGCAGGTGAAATCGCAGATCTAGAGAGTGTACAGAGATCCTTTACTGCACGTATAAGTTCTGTCAAGCACCTTAACTACTGGGAACGCTTGGAAGCACTTGACTTGTACTCGTTGGAACGCAGGAGGGAGAGATATATCATAATCTACACTTGGAAAATCTTGGAAGGAATGGTCCCAAATCTGCACACAGAAATCACTCCCTACGAAAGTAAAAGACTGGGCAGGCGATGCAAAATGCCGCCAATAAAAAGTAGGGGCGCCATTGGTACACTAAGAGAAAACACCATAAGTGTCCGGGGCCCAAGACTGTTCAACAACCTCCCACCATGCATAAGACCCCTACCTGCCTTCAAGAGGGAGCTAGACAGATAAAGTCGGTTCCGGATCAGCCGGGCTGTGGTTCGTACGTTCGACTACGTGCGGCCAGCAGTAACAGCATGGTTGATCAGGCCCTGATCCACTGGGAGGCCTGGTCGTGGACCGGGCCGCGGGGGCGTTGATCCTCGTAATACCCTCCAGGTAGACTCCAGGTAGCAGGTAGGCCTAGGAACTAGGCCTCACAAGGGTTAACAGGAAAACATCTGGATTTATATCTACAGTTTAATTATCTGTTACAAGAAAAGATTGAAGACCAGGCAGAACTACAAAGGGATCTGGACAGGCTGCAGACCTGGTCCAGCAATTGGCTCCTGGAGTTCAATCCCACCAAGTGCAAAGTCATGAAGATTGGGGAAGGGCAAAGAAAACCGCAGACGGAGTACAGTCTAGGGGGCCAGAGACTACAAACCTCACTCAAGGAAAAAGATCTTGGGGTGAGTATAACACCAGGCACATCTCCTGAAGCGCACATCAACCAAATAACTGCTGCAGCATATGGGCGCCTAGCAAACCTCAGAACAGCATTCCGACATCTTAATAAGGAATCATTCAGGACCCTGTACACCGTGTACGTTAGGCCCATATTGGAGTATGCGGCACCAGTTTGGAACCCACACCTAGCCAAGCACGTAAAGAAACTAGAGAAAGTGCAAAGGTTTGCAACAAGACTAGTCCCAGAGCTAAGAGGTATGTCCTACGAGGAGAGGTTAAGGGAAATCAACCTGACGACACTGGAGGACAGGAGAGATAGGGGGACATGATAACGACATACAAAATACTGAGAGGAATTGACAAGGTGGACAATGACAAGATGTTCCAGAGATTGGACACAGTAACAAGGGGACACAGTTGGAAGTTGAAGACACAGATGAATCACAGGGATGTTAGGAAGTATTTCTTCAGCCACAGAGTAGTCACTAAGTGGAATAGTTTGGGAAGCGATGTAGTGGAGGCAGGATCCATACATAGCTTTAAGCAGAGGTATGATAAAGCTCACGGCTCAGGGAGAGTGACCTAGTAGCGATCAGTGAAGAGGCGGGGCCAGGAGCTCGGACTCGACCCCCGCAACCTCAACTAGGTGAGTACACACAACAGGAAGTAAAGGGAGAGTTAAGGAAATTTCTGCAGCCTGAGGTGACCTTCATGTTAACAGTAACACTTGATCTTCCCTTAGTTCCTTCCTTCCTTCCTTCCTTCCTTCCTTCCTTCCTTCCTTCCTTCCTTCCTTCCTTCCTTCCTTCCTGAGGTGACCTTCATGTTAACAGTAACACTTGATCTTCCCTTAGTTCCTTCCTTCCTTCCTTCCTTCCTTCCTTCCTTCCTTCCTTCCTTCCTTCCTTCCTTCCTTCCTTCCTTCCTTCTTTCCTTCTTTCATTCCTTCCTTCCATCCTTCCTTTTTTTCCTTCCTTCCTTTCTTCTTTCTTTCCTTCCTTCCTTCCTTCCTTCCTTCCTTCCTTCCTTCTTTTCTTCCTTTCTTCTTTCCTTCCTTCCTTCCTTCCTTCTTTCCTTCATTCCTTCTTTCATTCCTTCCTTCCTTTCTTATATTCTTAGTTCTTCCTTCCTGTGTCACTGTCATCCTGGTGCTTCCTGTGTCACTGTCATCCTGGTGCTTCCTGTGTCACTGTCATCCTGGTGCTTCCTGTGTCACTGTCATCCTGGTGCTTCCTGTGTCACTGTCATCCTGGTGCTTCCTGTGTCACTGTCATCCTGGTGCTTCCTGTGTCACTGTCATCCTGGTGCTTCCTGTGTCACTGTCATCCTGGTGCTTCCTGTGTCACGGTCATCCTGGTGCTTCCTGTGTCACTGTCATCCTGGTGCTTCCTGTGTCACTGTCATCCTGGTGCTTCCTGTGTCACTGTCATCCTGGTGCTTCCTGTGTCACGGTCATCCTGGTGCTTCCTGTGTCACTGTCATCCTGGTGCTTCCTGTGTCACTGTCATCCTGGTGCTTCCTGTGTCACGGTCATCCTGGTGCTTCCTGTGTCACTGTCATCCTGGTGCTTCCTGTGTCACTGTCATCCTGGTGCTTCCTGTGTCACTGTCATCCTGGTGCTTCCTGTGTCACTGTCATCCTGGTGCTTCCTGTGTCACCGTCATCCTGGTGCTTCCTGTGTCACGGCCATCCTGGTGCTTCCTGTGTCACGGTCATCCTGATGTTTCCTGTGTCACTGTCATCCTGGTGCTTCCTGTGTCAATGTCATCCTGGTACTTCCTGTGTCACGGTCATCCTGGTGCTTCCTGTGTCGTCATCCTGGTGCTTCCTGTGTCACTGTCATCCTGGTGCTTCCTGTGTCACGGTCATCCTGGTGCTTCCTGTGTCACTGTCATCCTGGTGCTTCCTGTGTCACTGTCATCCTGGTGCTTCCTGTGCCACTGTCATCCTGGTGCTTCCTGTGTCACTGTCATCCTGGTGCTTCCTGTGTCAATGTCATCCTGGTGCTTCCTGTGTCACTGTCATCCTGGTGCTTCCTGTGTCACTGTCATCCTGGCGCTTCCTGGGTCACTGTCACCCTGGTGCTTCCTGTGTCACTGTCATCCTGGTGCTTCCTGTGCCACTGTCATCCTGGTGCTTCCTGTGTCACTGTCATCCTGGTGCTTCCTGTGTCAATGTCATCCTGGTGCTTCCTGTGTCACTCATCCTGGTGCTTCCTGTGTCACTGTCATCCTGGCGCTTCCTGTGTCACGGTCATCCTGGTGCTTCCTGTGTCAATGTCATCCTGGTGCTTCCTGTGTCACTGTCATCCTGGTGCTTCCTGTGTCACTGTCATCCTGGCGCTTCCTGTGTCACTGTCACCCTGGTGCTTCCTGTGTCACTGTCATCCTGGTGCTTCCTGTGTCACTGTCATTCTGGTGCTTCCTGTGTCACTGTCATCCTGGTGCTTCCTGTGTCACGGTCATCCTGGTGCTTCCTGGGTCACTGTCATCCTGGTGCTTCCTGTGTCACTGTCATCCTGGTGCTTCCTGTGTCACTGTCATCCTGGTGCTTCCTGTGTCACTGTCATCCTTGTGCTTCCTGTGTCACTGTCATCCTGGTGCTTCCTGTGTCACTGTCATCCTGGTGCTTCCTGTGTCACTGTCATCCTGGTGCTTCCTGTGTCACTGTCATCCTGGTGCTTCCTGTGTCACTGTCATCCTGGTGCTTCCTGTGTCACTGTCATCCTGGTGCTTCCTGTGTCACTGTCATCCTGGTGCTTCCTGTGTCACTGTCATCCTGGTGCTTCCTGTGTCACTGTCATCCTGGTGCTTCCTGTGTCACTGTCATCCTGGTGCTTCCTGTGTCACTGTCATCCTGGTGCTTCCTGTGTCACTGTCATCCTGGTGCTTCCTGTGTCACTGTCATCCTGGTGCTTCCTGTGTCACTGTCATCCTTAGCAACAATATTGATCAGTGTACTAGTATCCTGGCAACAATATTGGTCAGTGTACTAGTATCCTAGCAACAATATTGATCAGTGTACTAGTATCCTAGCAACAGTATTGATCAGTGTACTAGTATCCTGGCAACAATATTGATCAGTGTACTAGTATCCTAGCAACAATATTGGTCAGTGTACTAGTATCCTAGCAACAGTATTGATCAGTGTACTAGTATCCTGGCAACAATATTGATCAGTGTACTAGTATCCTAGCAACAATATTGATCAGTGTACTAGTATCCTAGCAACAATATTGATCAGTGTACTAGTATCCTAGCAACAGTATTGATCAGTGTACTAGTATCCTAGCAACAGTATTGATCAGTGTACTAGTATCCTAGCAACAATATTGATCAGTGTACTAGTATCCTAGCAACAATATTGGTCAGTGTACTAGTATCCTAGCAACAGTATTGATCAGTGTACTAGTATCCTGGCAACAATATTGATCAGTGTACTAGTATCCTGGCAACAATATTGATCAGTTTACTAGTATCCTAGCAACAGTATTGATCAGTGTACTAGTATCCTGGCAACAGTATTGATCAATCTACTAATATCCTAGCAACAATATTGATCAGTGTACTAGTATCCTAGCAACAATATTGGTCAGTGTACTAGTATCCTGGCAACAATATTGATCAATCTACTAATATCCTAGCAACAATATTGATCAGTGTACTAGTATCCTAACAACAATATTGGTCAGTGTACTAGTATCCTGGCAACAATATTGATCAATCTACTAATATCCAGCAACAATATTGATCAGTGTACTAGTATCCTAGCAACAATATTGATCAATCTACTAATATCCAGCAACAATATTGATCAGTGTATTAGTATCCTAGCAACAATATTGATCAGTCCAATAGTATGCTAGCAACAATGTTGATAAGTGTACTAGCATCCTAGCAACAATATTGATCAGTGTACTAATATCCTGGCAACAATATTGATCAGTATACTAGTATCCTAGCAACAATATTGATCAGTGTACTAATATCCTGGCAACAATATTGATCAGTATACTAGTATCCTAGCAACAATATTGATCACTCTACTAGTATCCTAGCAACAATGTTGATCAGTGTACTAGCACCTTAACAACAGTATTGATCAGTGTACTAGTATCCTGGCAACAATATTGATCAGTCTACTAATATCCTAGCAACAATATTGATCTTTCTCCTAGTATCCTAGCAACAATATTGATCTTTCTCCTAGTATCCTAGCAACAATATTGATCAGTGTACTAGTATTCTTGCAACAATATTGATCAGTCTACTAGTATCCTAGCAACGATATTGATCAGTGTACTAGTATTCTTGCAACAATATTGATCAATGTACTAGTATCCTAGCAACAATATTGATCAGTGTACTAGCATCTTAGAACAATATTGATCAGTGTACTGGTATCCTAGCAGCAGTATTGATCAGTCTACTAGTATCCTAGCAACAATATTGATCAGTGTACTAGCATCCTAGCAACAATATTGATCAGTGTACTAGCATCCTAGCAACAATATTGATCAGTGTACTAGCATCCTAGCAACAATATTGATCAGTGTACTAGCATCCTAGCAACAATATTGTTCAGTCTACTATTATCCTAGCAACAATATTGATCAGTGTACTAGTATCCTAGCAACAATATTGATCAGTGTACTAGTATCCTAGCAACAATATTGATCAGTGTACTAGTATCCTAGCAACAATATTGATCAGTGTACTAGTATCCTAGCAACAATATTGATCAGTGTACTAGTATCCTAGCAACAATATTGATCAGTGTACTAGTATCCTGGCAACAATATTGATCAGTGTACTAGTATCCTAGCAACAATATTGATCAGTGTACTAGTATCCTGGCAACAATATTGATCAGTGTACTAGTATCCTAGCAACAATATTGATCAGTGTACTAGTATCCTGGCAACAATATTGATCAGTGTACTAGCATCCTAGCAACAATATTGATCAGTGTACTAGCATCCTAGCAACAATATTGATCAGTGTACTAGCATCCTAGCAACAATATTGATCAGTGTACTAGCATCCTAGCAACAATATTGTTCAGTCTACTATTATCCTAGCAACAATATTGATCAGTGTACTAGTATCCTAGCAACAATATTGATCAGTGTACTAGTATCCTGGCAACAATATTGATCAGTGTACTAGTATCCTAGCAACAATATTGATCAGTGTACTAGTATCCTGGCAACAATATTGATCAGTGTACTAGCATCCTAGCAACAATATTGATCAGTGTACTAGCATCCTAGCAACAATATTGATCAGTGTACTAGCATCCTAGCAACAATATTGATCAGTGTACTAGCATCCTAGCAACAATATTGTTCAGTCTACTATTATCCTAGCAACAATATTGATCAGTGTACTAGTATCCTAGCAACAATATTGATCAGTGTACTAGTATCCTAGCAACAATATTGATCAGTGTACTAGTATCCTAGCAACAATATTGATCAGTGTACTAGTATCCTAGCAACAATATTGATCAGTGTACTAGTATCCTAGCAACAATATTGATCAGTGTACTAGTATCCTAGCAACAATATTGATCAGTGTACTAGTATCCTGGCAACAATATTGATCAGTGTACTAGTATCCTAGCAACAATATTGATCAGTGTACTAGTATCCTAGCAACAATATTGATCAGTGTACTAGCATCCTAGCAACAATATTGATCAGTGTACTAGTATCCTAGCAACAATATTGATCAGTGTACTAGTATCCTAGCAACAATATTGATCAGTGTACTAGTATCCTGGCAAGTAGAGCTACCTTCCTCTTTCCTGGATCAAACTCGGTACCTTCCACTCATCAGTATGAATAATTTATGTACTAGTACTCAGAGTACTGAGGCGGGTAATAGATGAGGACGAGTCTGTTAGTACTCAGTGTAGCAGTGATGGCAGATAGATTTAATTGTTAGTACTCAATGTAGCAGTGATGACATTTAATTGTTAGTACTCAGTGTAGCAGTGATGGTAGATATATTTAATTGTTAGTACTCAATGAAGCAGTGATGGTAGATATATTTAATTGTTAGTACTCAATGTAGCAGTGATGACATTTAATTGTTAGTACTCAGTGTAGCAGTGATGGTAGATATATTTAATTGTTAGTACTCAATGAAGCAGTGATGGTAGATAGATTTAATTGTTAGTAATCAGTGTAGCAGTGATGGTAGATATATTTAATTGTTAGTACTCAATGAAGCAGTGATGGTAGATAGATTTAATTGTTAGTAATCAGTGTAGCAGTGATGGTAGATAGATTTAATTGTTAGTACTCAGTGTAGCAGTGATGACAGATAGATTTAATTGTTAGTACTCAATGTAGCAGTGATGACATTTAATTGTTAGTACTCAGTGTAGCAGTGATGGTAGATATATATAATTGTTAGTACTCAATGAAGCAGTGATGGTAGATATATTTAATTGTTAGTAATCAGTGTAGCAGTGATGGCAGATAGATTTAATTGTTCCTGATCATGATAAGTAACACTAAACACAACACTGTTGTTCTGGTACACTCAGGTGTACATTAATATTTGACTGTTGTACTGACGTTGTGTTGTGTTTATCTGGTCCAGACGTTTATTGAGTTCTTGCGCCCGTACACTGTATGTACACTGTATGTACACTGTATGTACACTGTATGTACACTGTATGTACACTGTATGTACACTGTATGTACACTGTATGTACACTGTATGTACACTGTATGTACACTGTATGTACACTGTATGTACACTGTATGTACACTGAGAGGTGTATAGTTCTCAGTGTATGTACACTGAGAGGTGTATAGTTCTCAGTGTATGTACACTGAGAGGTGTATAGTTCTCAGTGTATGTACACTGAGAGGTGTATAGTTCTCGGTGTATGTACACTGAGAGGTGTATAGTTCTCAGTGTATGTACACTGAGAGGTGTATAGTTCTCAGTGTATGTACACTGAGAGGTGTATAGTTCTCAGTGTATGTACACTGAGAGGTGTATAGTTCTCGGTGTATGTACACTGAGAGGTGTATGTCTCTCATTGTATATCCCTGTGTGTATATACTGGCAGTCTACGTTAATCCCTATTTTAGGTATTAAAATATTCTTGACTGGACTTGTGCAGGTGACATGCAGCCTTAATGACCCTCGTGTAGTAGATAGTCTTTAAACCCCATCCAGTATTAACCAACCATCAAGGCCAACAACTCAGCTATGTGGATGTGTGTGTGTAGGTAGTGTTGTGTGTGCGTAGGTAGTGTTGTGTGTGCGTAGGTAGTGTTGTGTGTGCGTAGGTAGTGTTGTGTGTGCGTAGGTAGTGTTGTGTGTGCGTAGGTAGTGTTGTGTGTGTGTAGGTAGTGTTGTGTGTATAGGTAGTGTTGTGTGTGTGTAGGTAGTGTTGTGTGTGTGTAGGTAGTGTTGTGTGTGTATAGGTAGTGTTGTGTCTGTGTAGGTAGTGTTGTGTGTGTGTAGGTAGTGTTGTGTGTGCGTAGGTAGTGTTGTGTGTGTGTAGGTAGTGTTGTGTGTGTGTGTGTAGGTAGTGTTGTGTGTGCGTAGGTAGTGTTGTGTGTGTGTAGGTAGTGTTGTGTGTGTGTAGGTAGTGTTGTGTGTGTGTGTGTAGGCAGTGTTGTGTGTGTGTAGGCAGTGTTGTGTGTGTGTGTAGGCAGTGTTGTATGTGTGTAGGTAGTGTTGTATGTGTGTAGGTAGTGTTGTGTGTGTGTGTAGGCAGTGTTGTGTGTGTGTAGGCAGTGTTGTATGTGTGTAGGTAGTGTTGTGTGTGTGTGTAGACAGTGTTGTGTGTGTGTGTAGGTAGTGTTGTGTGTGTGTAGGTAGTGTTGTGTGTGTGTGTAGACAGTGTTGTGTGTGTGTAGGTAGTGTTGTGTGTGTGTAGGTAGTGTTGTGTGTGTGTGTAGACAGTGTTGTGTGTGTGTGTAGGTAGTGTTGTGTGTGTGTAGGTAGTGTTGTGTGTATGTGTAGACAGTGTTGTGTGTGTGTGTAGGCAGTGTTGTATGTGTGTAGGTAGTGTTGTGTGTGTAGACAGTGTTGTGTGTGTGTGTAGGTAGTGTTGTGTGTGTGTAGGTAGTGTTGTGTGTGTGTGGGCAGTGTTGTGTGTGTGTGGGCAGTGTTGTGTGTGTGGGCAGTGTTGTGTGTGTGTGCAGTGTTGTGTGTGTGGGCAGTGTTGTGTGTGGGCAGTGTTGTGTGTGTGTGGGCAGTGTTGTGTGTGTGTGGGCAGTGTTGTGTGTGTGGGCAGTGTTGTGTGTGTGGGCAGTGTTGTGTGTGTGGGCAGTGTTGTGTGTGTGGGCAGTGTTGTGTGTGTAGGCAGTGTTGTGTGTGTGTGGGCAGTGTTGTGTGTGTGGGCAGTGTTGTGTGTGTGTGGGCAGTGTTGTGTGTGTGGGCAGTGTTGTGTGTGTGGGCAGTGTTGTGTGTGTGGGCAGTGTTGTGTGTGTGGGCAGTGTTGTGTGTGTGTGGGCAGTGTTGTGTGTGTGGGCAGTGTTGTGTGTGTGGGCAGTGTTGTGTGTGTGTGGGCAGTGTTGTGTGTGTGGGCAGTGTTGTGTGTGTGTAGGCAGTGTTGTGTGTGTGGGCAGTGTTGTGTGTGTGGGTAGTGTTGTGTGTGTGGGCAGTGTTGTGTGTGTGGGCAGTGTTGTGTGTGTGTGTGGGCAGTGTTGTGTGTGTGGGCAGTGTTGTGTGTGTAGGCAGTGTTGTGTGTGTGTGGGCAGTGTTGTGTGTGTGGGCAGTGTTGTGTGTGTGTGGGCAGTGTTGTGTGTGTGGGCAGTGTTGTGTGTGTGGGCAGTGTTGTGTGTGTAGGCAGTGTTGTGTGTGTGGGCAGTGTTGTATGTGTAGGCAGTGTTGTATGTGTAGGCAATGTTGTGTGTGTGGGCAGTGTTGTGTGTGTAGGCAATGTTGTGTGTGTGGGCAGTGTTGTGTGTGTGTGGGCAGTGTTGTGTGTGTGTGGGCAGTGTTGTGTGTGTGGGCAGTGTTGTGTGTGTGGGCAGTGTTGTGTGTGTGGGCAGTGTTGTGTGTGTGTGGGCAGTGTTGTGTGTGTGTGGGCAGTGTTGTGTGTGTGTGGGCAGTGTTGTGTGTGTGTGTGGGCAGTGTTGTGTGTGTGTGGGCAGTGTTGTGTGTGTGGGCAGTGTTGTGTGTGTGTGGGCAGTGTTGTGTGTGTGTGGGCAGTGTTGTGTGTGTGTGGGCAGTGTTGTGTGTGTGTGGGCAGTGTTGTGTGTGTTTGGGCAGTGTTGTGTGTGTGGGCCTTGTTGTGTGTGTGTGGGCAGTGTTGTGTGTGTGTGCGCTGTGGTGTGTGTGTGTGGGCAGTGTTGTGTGTGTGTGGGCAGTGTTGTGTGTGTGTGGGCAGTGTTGTGTGTGTGGGCAGTGTTGTGTGTGTGTGGGCAGTGTTGTGTGTGTGGGCAGTGTTGTGTGTGTAGGCAGTGTTGTGTGTGTAGGCAATGTTGTGTGTGTGTAGGCAATGTTGTGTGTGTGGGCAGTGTTGTGTGTGTGGGCAGTGTTGTGTGTGTGGGCAGTGTTGTGTGTGTGTGGGCAGTGTTGTGTGTGTATGGGCAGTGTTGTGTGTGTGTGGGCAGTGTTGTGTGTGTATGGGCAGTGTTGTGTGTGTGTGGGCAGTGTTGTGTGTGTGTGGGCAGTGTTGTGTGTGTAGGCAATGTTGTGGGTGTGGGCAGTGTTGTGTGTGTAGGCAATGTTGTGTGTGTGGGCAGTGTTGTGTGTGTGGGCAGTGTTGTGTGTGTGGGCAGTGTTGTGTGTGTGTGGGCAGTGTTGTGTGTGTATGGGCAGTGTTGTGTGTGTGTGGGCAGTGTTGTGTGTGTGTGGGCAGTGTTGTGTGTGTGTGGGCAGTGTTGTGTGTGTGGGCAGTGTTGTGTGTGTGTGGGCAGTGTTGTGTGTGTGTGGGCAGTGTTGTGTGTGTGTGGGCAGTGTTGTGTGTGTGTGGGCAGTGTTGTGTGTGTTTGGGCAGTGTTGTGTGTGTGGGCAGTGTTGTGTGTGTGTGGGCAGTGTTGTGTGTGTGTGGGCAGTGTTGTGTGTGTGTGGGCAGTGTTGTGTGTGTGTGGGCAGTGTTGTGTGTGTGTGGGCAGTGTTGTGTGTGTGGGCAGTGTTGTGTGTGTGTGGGCAGTGTTGTGTGTGTGTGGGCAGTGTTGTGTGTGTGTGGGCAGTGTTGTGTGTGTGTGGGCAGTGTTGTGTGTGTTTGGGCAGTGTTGTGTGTGTGGGCAGTGTTGTGTGTGTGTGGGCAGTGTTGTGTGTGTGTGGGCAGTGTTGTGTGTGTGTGGGCAGTGTTGTGTGTGTGTGGGCAGTGTTGTGTGTGTGTGGGCAGTGTTGTGTGTGTGGGCAGTGTTGTGTGTGTGGGCAGTGTTGTGTGTGTGTGGGCAGTGTTGTGTGTGTGGGCAGTGTTGTGTGTGTAGGCAGTGTTGTGTGTGTAGGCAATGTTGTGGGTGTGGGCAGTGTTGTGTGTGTGGGCAGTGTTGTGTGTGTAGGCAGTGTTGTGTGTGTGGGCAGTGTTGTGTGTGTGTGGGCAGTGTTGTGTGTGTGTGGGCAGTGTTGTGTGTGTGTGGGCAGTGTTGTGTGTGTGTGGGCAGTGTTGTGTGTGTGGGCAGTGTTGTGTGTGTGGGCAGTGTTGTGTGTGTGGGCAGTGTTGTGTGTGTGTGGGCAGTGTTGTGTGTGTAGGCAGTGTTGTGTGTGTGGGCAGTGTTGTGTGTGTGGGCAGTGTTGTGTGTGTGGGCAGTGTTGTGTGTGTGTGGGCAGTGTTGTGTGTGTGGGCAGTGTTGTGTGTGTAGGCAGTGTTGTGTGTGTGGGCAGTGTTGTGTGTGTAGGCAGTGTTGTGTGTGTAGGCAATGTTGTGGGTGTGGGCAGTGTTGTGTGTGTGGGCAGTGTTGTGTGTGTAGGCAATGTTGTGTGTGTGTAGGCAATGTTGTGTGTGTGGGCAGTGTTGTGTGTGTGTGGGCAGTGTTGTGTGTGTAGGCAGTGTTGTGTGTGTGGGCAGTGTTGTGTGTGTGTGGGCAGTGTTGTGTGTGTGGGCAGTGTTGTGTGTGTGGGCAGTGTTGTGTGTGTGTGGGCAGTGTTGTGTGTGTGTAGGCAATGTTGTGGGTGTGGGCAGTGTTGTGGATTGCAGAATACAACACATTTGCAACAGTTGTGTGTGTGTATACATATACAGGTTTCCCCTACATAGTAGGATTCTTCAGTCAAATACAGAGACAGTATTTGAGGTGGTCAGTCCCTGGGAGACTGATACCAACTGTTCCACACGTCTTAATCTTCAAATTGTAGGTATTTATACCATGTTCAAGAGTGTTATGTGTGTGAGAGTAAGGTTGGCGGTGCGCGGAAAAGTGCGCACGGCTCACGTAATGGGTCGTGCCTCACTAAGTGAAAGTGAACGTTAGTGAACGTCAGTGGAGCGTCAGTGAACGTCAGTGGAGCGTCCTTCCCTGTTGTCACATGACCTCGTTCACCGCCACAGTCCTCCTCTTACCTCCCTGAACACCGTTTTTCTCTCTTCTCTCGCTCTCCTGGATACCTGGAGTATACCTGTAGAGGGTTTCGGGGGACAGTGCCCCCCCCCGCGGCCCGGTCTGTGGCCAGGCCTCATGGTGGATCAGGGCCTAATCAACAGGCTGTTATTATTGGCAGCTCGTAAACCGAGGTAGGAACCACACCCCAGCTGGTCAGGTACTGACTTTAGGTACCTATCCAGCTCCCTCTTGAAGACAGCCAGGAGTCTTTTGGTAATCCCCTTTATGTATGTTGTACTACCTGCCCGGTCTTTTGTTTTCATAGGGAGTGATTTTCGTGTGCAAATTTGGAATTAGTCCCCGCCCTCTCTCTCTCTCTCTCTCTCTCTCTCTCTCTCTCTCTCTCTCTCTCTCTCTGTCTGTCTGTCTGTCTGTCTGTCTGTCTGTCTGTCTGTCTCTCTCTCTCTCTCTCTCTCTCTCTCTCTCTCTCTCTCTCTCTCTCTCTCTCTCTCTCTCTCTCTCTCTCTCTCTCTCTCTCTCTCTCTCTCCACTCAAGTCACGTGATCTCGTGCACCAATGAGAGACAACTTGCCAATAACGTGATGTAAAGTACCAATAAGGATCGGTCTCAGTAAGTCACGTGATCTAATAATGTTGGTAGAATCACTAAGGTCCGGGGTTCGATCCCCGATACGGGTGGAAACATTTGGACGTGTTTCCTTAAGGTACCTACTGTCACCGTTCACATATCAGTAAGTAGGTACCTGGGTGTTAGTCACCTTACACCTGCTGCCCATGTTAACCTAGCAGTAAAATAGGTACCTGGGTCTCAGTGGACTGGTGTGGGTCGCATCCTGGAGGGACAAATTAACTTAAGTTGCGGGAAATGCTCAGCATAACGAGGAACTTTCTATATAGTATGTCACTGGTGTCAGCTATGGTCTGTATAAGTTATACCTTTGAAGAGTTTCTAGAGTATATCTACTCTCTGAGCCCGGCCATGGGCCAGGCTTGTCTGGTGCTTGCCTGGTCAACCAGGCTCTTGCTACTGGAGGCCCGCTGCCCCACATATCCATCACAGCCTGGTTGACCTGGCACCTGGTGAAGATACTTGTCAAATTTCCTCTTGAAGGCTTCTTGTATTATATACTGGTGGAAATAAAGATTATTATTATTATTATTATTATTATTATTATTATTATTATTATTATTATTAAGAATGTTGTGTGATGTGCTGCTACAGTAAGGTTGTGTGATGTGATGGTACAGTAAGGTTGTGTGATGTGCTGCTACAGTAAGGTTGTGTGATGTGATGGTACAGTAAGGTTGTGTGATGTGCTGCTACAGTAAGGTTGTGTGATGTGATGGTACAGTAAGGTTGTGTGATGTGCTGCTACAGTAAGGTTGTGTGATGTGATGGTACAGTAAGGTTGTGTGATGTGCTACAGTAAGGTTGTGTGATGTGTTAAGGTACAGTAAGGTTGTGTGATGTGATGGTACAGTAAGGTTGTGTGATGTGCTGCTACAGTAAGGTTGTGTGATGTGATGGTACAGTAAGGTTGTGTGATGTGCTGCTACAGTAAGGTTGTGTGATGTGATGGTACAGTAAGGTTGTGTGATGTGATGGTACAGTAAGGTTGTGTGATGTGCTGCTACAGTAAGGTTGTGTGATGTGATGGTACAGTAAGGTTGTGTGATGTGCTGCTACAGTAAGGTTGTGTGATGTGTTGCTACAGTAAGGTTGTGTGATGTGTTGCTACAGTAAGGTTGTGTGATGTGCTGGTACAGTAAGGTTGTGTGATGTGTTGCTACAGTAAGGTTGTGTGATGTGATGGTACAGTAAGGTTGTGTGATGTGCTGCTACAGTAAGGTTGTGTGATGTGCTGCTACAGTAAGGTTGTGTGATGTGCTGGTACAGTAAGGTTGTGTGATGTGTTGCTACAGTAAGGTTGTGTGATGTGATGGTACAGTAAGGTTGTGTGATGTGCTGGTACAGTAAGGTTGTGTGATGTGATGGTACAGTAAGGTTGTGTGATGTGCTGCTACAGTAAGGTTGTGTGATGTGATGGTACAGTAAGGTTGTGTGATGTGTTGCTACAGTAAGGTTGTGTGATGTGATGGTACAGTAAGGTTGTGTGATGTGCTGCTACAGTAAGGTTGTGTGATGTGATGGTACAGTAAGGTTGTGTGATGTGTTGCTACAGTAAGGTTGTGTGATGTGCTGGTACAGTAAGGTTGTGTGATGTGTTGCTACAGTAAGGTTGTGTGATGTGCTGGTACAGTAAGGTTGTGTGATGTGTTGCTACAGTAAGGTTGTGTGATGTGATGGTACAGTAAGGTTGTGTGATGTGCTGCTACAGTAAGGTTGTGTGATGTGTTGCTACAGTAAGGTTGTGTGATGTGATGGTACAGTAAGGTTGTGTGATGTGCTGCTACAGTAAGGTTGTGTGATGTGTTGCTACAGTAAGGTTGTGTGATGTGTTGCTACAGTAAGGTTGTGTGATGTGCTGGTACAGTAAGGTTGTGTGATGTGTTGCTACAGTAAGGTTGTGTGATGTGATGGTACAGTAAGGTTGTGTGATGTGTTGCTACAGTAAGGTTGTGTGATGTGCTGGTACAGTAAGGTTGTGTGATGTGTTGCTACAGTAAGGTTGTGTGATGTGATGGTACAGTAAGGTTGTGTGATGTGATGGTACAGTAAGGTTGTGTGATGTGTTGCTACAGTAAGGTTGTGTGATGTGATGGTACAGTAAGGTTGTGTGATGTGCTGCTACAGTAAGGTTGTGTGATGTGTTGCTACAGTAAGGTTGTGTGATGTGTTGCTACAGTAAGGTTGTGTGATGTGCTGGTACAGTAAGGTTGTGTGATGTGTTGCTACAGTAAGGTTGTGTGATGTGATGGTACAGTAAGGTTGTGTGATGTGTTGCTACAGTAAGGTTGTGTGATGTGCTGGTACAGTAAGGTTGTGTGATGTGTTGCTACAGTAAGGTTGTGTGATGTGATGGTACAGTAAGGTTGTGTGATGTGATGGTACAGTAAGGTTGTGTGATGTGTTGCTACAGTAAGGTTGTGTGATGTGATGGTACAGTAAGGTTGTGTGATGTGCTGCTACAGTAAGGTTGTGTGATGTGCTGCTACAGTAAGGTTGTGTGATGTGCTGCTACAGTAAGGTTGTGTGATGTGCTGCTACAGTAAGGTTGTGTGATGTGCTGCTACAGTAAGGTTGTGTGATGTGCTGGTACAGTAAGGTTGTGTGATGTGTTGCTACAGTAAGGTTGTGTGATGTGATGGTACAGTAAGGTTGTGTGATGTGATGGTACAGTAAGGTTGTGTGATGTGATGGTACAGTAAGGTTGTGTGATGTGTTGCTACAGTAAGGTTGTGTGATGTGATGGTACAGTAAGGTTGTGTGATGTGCTGCTACAGTAAGGTTGTGTGATGTGCTGCTACAGTAAGGTTGTGTGATGTGCTGCTACAGTAAGGTTGTGTGATGTGCTGCTACAGTAAGGTTGTGTGATGTGCTGCTACAGTAAGGTTGTGTGATGTGCTGCTACAGTAAGGTTGTGTGATGTGCTGCTACAGTAAGGTTGTGTGATGTGTTGCTACAGTAAGGTTGTGTGATGTGTTGCTACAGTAAGGTTGTGTGATGTGCTGCTACAGTAAGGTTGTGTGATGTGCTGCTACAGTAAGGTTGTGTGATGTGCTGCTACAGTAAGGTTGTGTGATGTGCTGCTACAGTAAGGTTGTGTGATGTGTTGCTACAGTAAGGTTGTGTGATGTGTTGCTACAGTAAGGTTGTGTGATGTGATGGTACAGTAAGGTTGTGTGATGTGCTGGTACAGTAAGGTTGTGTGATGTGTTGCTACAGTAAGGTTGTGTGATGTGTTGCTACAGTAAGGTTGTGTGATGTGATGGTACAGTAAGGTTGTGTGATGTGATGGTACAGTAAGGTTGTGTGATGTGTTGCTACAGTAAGGTTGTGTGATGTGATGGTACAGTAAGGTTGTGTGATGTGATGGTACAGTAAGGTTGTGTGATGTGCTGGTACAGTAAGGTTGTGTGATGTGTTGCTACAGTAAGGTTGTGTGATGTGCTGCTACAGGAAGATTGGCACAGCTAGTGTTCCAGGAAGCTGCGGATGTGTAGTAAGTTATGTAAGACCGTCGTCCAGTAGATCACACTCTCCAGGAATTCCTTGATCCACTTCACTCTCAGATATTGATCATCGTCACTGCGTTTACAGTGGTTGCTCCTAAGGAGTGGTTCCTCGTCATTGTATTTACAATGGTTCCTCCTCACTGTGTTTACAATGGTTCCTGGTCACTGTGTTTACAGTGGTTCTTGGTCACTGTGTTTACAATGGTTCCTCGTCACTGTGTTTACAATGGTTCCTGGTCACTGTGTTTACAATGGTTCCTGGTCACTGTGTTTACAATGGTTCCTGGTCACTATGTTTACAATGGTTCCTGGTCACTGTGCTTACAATGGTTCCTGGTCACTGTGTTTACAATGGTTCCTGGTCACTGTGTTTACAATGGTTCCTGGTCACTGTGTTTACAATGGTTCCTGGTCACTGTGTTTACAATGGTTCCTGGTCACTGTGTTTACAATGGTTCCTGGTGACTGTGTTTACAATGGTTCCTGGTCACTGTGTTTACAATGGTTCCTGGTCACTATGTTTACAATGGTTCCTGGTCACTGTGCTTACAATGGTTCCTGGTCACTGTGTTTACAATGGTTCCTGGTCACTGTGTTTACAATGGTTCCTGGTCACTGTGTTTACAGTGGTTCCTGGTCACCGTGTTTACAATGGTTCCTGGTCACCGTGTTTACAATGGTTCCTGGTCACCGTGTTTACAATGGTTCCTCGTCACTGTGTTTACAGTGGTTCCTGGTCACCGTGTTTACAATGGTTCCTGGTCACTGTGTTTACAATGGTTCCTGGTCACTGTGTTTACAGTGGTTCCTGGTCACCGTGTTTACAATGGTTCCTGGTCACTGTGTTTACAATGGTTCCTGGTCACTGTGTTTACAATGGTTCCTGGTCACTGTGTTTACAATGGTTCCTGGTCACTGTGTTTACAATGGTTCCTGGTCACCGTGTTTACAATGGTTCCTGGTCACTGTGTTTACAATGGTTCCTGGTCACTGTGTTTACAATGGTTCCTGGTCACTGTGTTTACAATGGTTCCTGGTCACTGTGTTTACAATGGTTCCTGGTCACTGTGTTTACAATGGTTCCTGGTCACTGTGTTTACAATGGTTCCTGGTCACTGTGTTTACAATGGTTCCTGGTCACTGTGTTTACAATGGTTCCTGGTCACTGTGTTTACAATGGTTCCTGGTCACCGTGTTTACAATGGTTCCTGGTCACTGTGTTTACAATGGTTCCTGGTCACTGTGTTTACAATGGTTCCTGGTCACTGTGTTTACAATGGTTCCTGGTCACTGTGTTTACAATGGTTCCTGGTCACTGTGTTTACAATGGTTCCTGGTCACTGTGTTTACAATGGTTCCTGGTCACTGTGTTTACAATGGTTCCTGGTCACTGTGTTTACAATGGTTCCTGGTCACTGTGTTTACAATGGTTCCTGGTCACTGTGTTTACAATGGTTCCTGGTCACTGTGCTTACAATGGTTCCTGGTCACTGTGTTTACAATGGTTCCTGGTCACTGTGTTTACAATGGTTCCTGGTCACTGTGTTTACAATGGTTCCTGGTCACTGTGTTTACAATGGTTCCTGGTCACTGTGCTTACAATGGTTCCTGGTCACTGTGTTTACAATGGTTCCTGGTCACCGTGTTTACAATGGTTCCTGGTCACTGTGTTTACAATGGTTCCTGGTCACTGTGTTTACAATGGTTCCTGGTCACTGTGTTTACAATGGTTCCTGGTCACTGTGTTTACAATGGTTCCTGGTCACTGTGTTTACAATGGTTCCTGGTCACTGTGTTTACAATGGTTCCTGGTCACTGTGTTTACAATGGTTCCTGGTCACTGTGTTTACAATGGTTCCTGGTCACTGTGTTTACAATGGTTCCTGGTCACTGTGTTTACAATGGTTCCTGGTCACCGTGTTTACAATGGTTCCTGGTCACTGTGTTTACAATGGTTCCTGGTCACCGTGTTTACAATGGTTCCTGGTCACTGTGCTTACAATGGTTCCTGGTCACTGTGTTTACAATGGTTCCTGGTCACTGTGTTTACAATGGTTCCTGGTCACTGTGTTTACAATGGTTCCTGGTCACTGTGTTTACAATGGTTCCTGGTCACTGTGTTTACAATGGTTCCTGGTCACTGTGTTTACAATGGTTCCTGGTCACTGTGTTTACAATGGTTCCTGGTCACTGTGTTTACAATGGTTCCTGGTCACTGTGTTTACAATGGTTCCTGGTCACTGTGTTTACAATGGTTCCTGGTCACTGTGTTTACAATGGTTCCTGGTCACTGTGTTTACAATGGTTCCTGGTCACCGTGTTTACAATGGTTCCTGGTCACTGTGTTTACAATGGTTCCTGGTCACTGTGTTTACAATGGTTCCTGGTCACTGTGTTTACAATGGTTCCTGGTCACTGTGTTTACAATGGTTCCTGGTCACTGTGTTTACAATGGTTCCTGGTCACTGTGTTTACAATGGTTCCTGGTCACTGTGTTTACAATGGTTCCTGGTCACCGTGTTTACAATGGTTCCTGGTCACTGTGTTTACAATGGTTCCTGGTCACTGTGTTTACAATGGTTCCTGGTCACTGTGTTTACAATGGTTCCTGGTCACTGTGCTTACAATGGTTCCTGGTCACTGTGTTTACAATGGTTCCTGGTCACTGTGTTTACAATGGTTCCTGGTCACTGTGTTTACAATGGTTCCTGGTCACTGTGTTTACAATGGTTCCTGGTCACTGTGCTTACAATGGTTCCTGGTCACTGTGTTTACAATGGTTCCTGGTCACTGTGTTTACAATGGTTCCTGGTCACTGTGCTTACAATGGTTCCTGGTCACTGTGTTTACAATGGTTCCTGGTCACTGTGTTTACAATGGTTCCTGGTCACTGTGTTTACAATGGTTCCTGGTCACTGTGTTTACAATGGTTCCTGGTCACTGTGTTTACAATGGTTCCTGGTCACTGTGCTTACAATGGTTCCTGGTCACTGTGTTTACAATGGTTCCTGGTCACTGTGTTTACAATGGTTCCTGGTCACTGTGCTTACAATGGTTCCTGGTCACTGTGTTTACAATGGTTCCTGGTCACTGTGTTTACAATGGTTCCTGGTCACTGTGTTTACAATGGTTCCTGGTCACTGTGTTTACAATGGTTCCTGGTCACTGTGTTTACAATGGTTCCTGGTCACTGTGCTTACAATGGTTCCTGGTCACTGTGTTTACAATGGTTCCTGGTCACTGTGTTTACAATGGTTCCTGGTCACTGTGCTTACAATGGTTCCTGGTCACTGTGTTTACAATGGTTCCTGGTCACTGTGTTTACAATGGTTCCTGGTCACTGTGTTTACAATGGTTCCTGGTCACTGTGTTTACAATGGTTCCTGGTCACTGTGTTTACAATGGTTCCTGGTCACTGTGTTTACAATGGTTCCTGGTCACTGTGTTTACAATGGTTCCTGGTCACCGTGTTTACAATGGTTCCTGGTCACTGTGTTTACAGTGGTTCCTGGTCACTGTGTTTACAATGGTTCCTGGTCACTGTGTTTACAATGGTTCCTGGTCACTGTGTTTACAATGGTTCCTGGTCACTGTGTTTACAATGGTTCCTGGTCACTGTGTTTACAATGGTTCCTGGTCACTGTGTTTACAATGGTTCCTGGTCACTGTGTTTACAATGGTTCCTGGTCACTGTGTTTACAATGGTTCCTGGTCACTGTGTTTACAATGGTTCCTGGTCACTGTGTTTACAATGGTTCCTGGTCACTGTGTTTACAATGGTTCCTGGTCACTGTGTTTACAATGGTTCCTGGTCACTGTGTTTACAATGGTTCCTGGTCACTGTGTTTACAATGGTTCCTGGTCACTGTGTTTACAATGGTTCCTGGTCACTGTGTTTACAATGGTTCCTGGTCACTGTGTTTACAATGGTTCCTTGGGATATTCCAGTATATTCCAGTTTACCTTTAATGAGCTTTTGTTTAATAGTGTTTAAAGTGCGTTGTAATTACTGGTGGTTCTGGTGGCCTGGTGGTTAACGCTCTCGCTTCACACGGTGAGGGCCCGGGTTCGATTCCCAGCCAGAGTAGAAACATTGGACGTGTTTCTTTCCACCTGTTGTCTATGTTCCCCATCAGTAAAATAGGTACCTGGGTGTTAGTCGACTGGTGTGGGTCGCATCCTGGGACACTGACCTAAGGAGGCCTGGTCACAGACCGGGCCGCGGGGGCGTTGACCCCCGGAACTCTATCCAGGTAATACCTCAGATATATACACACACACATTCTTCGTTAAGTTAGGTAAGGTTTGTCAGGAAGAAGGACAAGTGTTTCCTGACGCTGGTGTTTGTTATATGGTGACCCACAGCTGGAGCTTAACAGTAACAATGTTATTTGTAATACACACTCTGCATATTACCTGTGTTATCCCTGTTATGCATTGTTGACCTGGTCAAGACCACACCAGACCTGGTCAAGACCACACCAGACCTGGTCAAGACCACACCAGACCTGGTCAAGACCACACCAGAACTGGTCAAGACCACACCAGACCTGGTAAGACCGCACCAGACCTGGTCAAGACCACACCAGACCTTGTAAGACCACACCAGACCTGGTCAAGACCACACCAGACCTGGTAAGACCGCACCAGACCTGGTCAAGACCACACCAGACCTGGTAAAACCACACCAGACCTGGTAAGACCACATCAGACCTGGTCAAGACCACACCAGACCTGGTAAGACCACATCAGACTTGGTCAAGACCACACCAGACCTGGTAAGACCACACCAGACCTGGTCAAGACCACACCAGACCTGGTAAGACCACACCAGACCTGGTCAAGACCACACCAGACCTGGTAAGACCACACCAGACCTGGTCAAGACCACACCAGACCTGGTAAGACCACACCAGACCTGGTAAGATACCACCAGACCTGGTCAAGACCACACCAGACCTGGTAAGACCACACCAGAACTGGTCAAGACCACACCAGACTTGGTCAAAACCACACCAGACCTGGTAAGACCACACCAGACCTGGTCAAGACTACACCAGACCTGGTCAAGACCACACCAAACCTGGTAAGACCACACCAAACCTGGTCAAGACCACACCAGACCTGGTAAGACCACACCAGACCTGGTCAAGACTATTCCAGACCTGGTCAAGACCGCACCAGACCTTGTCAAGACCACACCAGACCTGGTCAAGACCACACCAGACCTGGTAAGACCACACCAGACCTGGTCAAGGCTACAGACCTGGTAAGACCACACCAGACCTGGTCAAGACCACACCAGACCTGGTAAGACCACACCAGACCTGGTCAAGACCACACCAGACCTGGTCAAGACTACACCAGACCTGGTCAAGACCACACCAGATCTGGCAAGACCACACCAGACCTGGTAAGACCACACCAGACCTGGTCAAGACCACACCAGACCTGGTAAGACCACACCAGACCTGGTCAAGACCACACCAGACCTGGTCAAGACCACGATGTGATTAGAGGGAAAGAAATTGATCTTCATTTCAATCAAGGGAAAGCGCTAGACCCGTATGAGTCATGCAGCGCCTGAGTACTGGGAGGCAACCAAGTTGAATCAGAGGCAGGAGAGGATAGCTCCAGTTCCTGGGATGAGGAACCCTCACCGGTATCAAAGGTTGTGATAACTGCGATATTATTATTATTATTATTATTATTATTATTATTATTATTATTATTTTGTTTTATTATTATTTTGTGCTCACCTAGTTGTGTTTGCAGGGGGTCAGTTCACCGCTCCGTACATAACACGCACATGACTGGTTGAAGCAGTAGGTAGTGTTACAGTGTGTTACAGTGACGATGTTGTGTTGCGTGTGTTACAGTGATGTGGTGTGTTACAGTGTTGCGTGTGTTACAGTGATGACGTTGTGTTGTGTTGCAGTGAGTGGGTGGGTGGCAGCTGTGGTGGAGGAGGGGCAGTCTCCGTAGTGACAACAGTGTGGGGAGTCACCAGCACCACAACCCAAAGCACGCCCACGCCCACAACACCCAACTGCACCACCACGCCCAACATGCCGGCTCAACCATTCAACCCACACACCAAACCCTACGCTAATATGGTCAACTACCCTACCAAGTCCAATGGGTGAGTCTTAGCCTTCCACCACCGCTACTCTCTCGATGCTATGTTAATCCTGCCAGAGCTAGGCTCTGTCATCCTTCCCCATCCCTAGTCAAGTGTCACTGAAATAAGAATATAAGAGGAATTTTATGGGGATTAAATTGAATTCTCACTGGCTGAGTCCTAGCTTACTACCACTACCCTCTCTCTTGGTTGATGCTATGTTAATCCTGCCAGAGCCAGGCTCTCTCATCCTTCCCCATCCCTAGTCAGGTGTCACTGAAATAAGAATATAAGAAGAATTTTATGGGGATTAAATTGAATTCTCAATGACTGGGTGAGTCCTTGCTTACCACCACTACCTTCGCTCTTGGTTGATGCTATGTTAATTCTGACAGAGCTAGGTTCCATCTCACATCATCCTTCCCCATCCCCAGTCAAGTATCCCTAAAATGGGGACTTTATTAAGCTGTCAGAATAATATACACTGAGAGATATACGTGTGTATATCCCTGAGTGTCAGTTATACCAGGATAACCTCCACTCTCCTGCCCCCTTCACTACCACAAGGAAAACACTTAAATGAACTCATGCATATATATATATATATATATATATATATATATATATATATATATATATATATATATATATATATATATATATATATATATATATATATATATATATATATATATATATATATATATTATTTCTAATATACGTAACTTATCAAGAATTTATATAACTTGAGTTGTTTTCCTTGGAAGGGAGAGGCCTATCTAATGACCAGAGGCCTATTTTTTTTGTTTGGGGGGAGTTTGTTTTTGGTGTTTTGTGTGAGTTGGTGGCGTTGTGTTGCTTTCATTTTATTTTCTCTCTTTGTGGGATTTGTTGTAGCCTTTGGAGTTCTCTCTTTTTGTGGGCTGGTGGAGGCTGTCTACCTCTCATGGCTCGGTTCTTCCTTTCTTGTTTCTGAATGTGTCCATGGGATTGTGTGTTTGTGTTATGTGTGTGTTATGTGTGTGTTGTGTGTTGTGTGTGTGTTGTGTGTGTGTTGTGTGTTGTGTGTGTGTTGTGTGTTGTGTGTGTGTTGTGTGTGTGTTGTGTGTTATGTGTGTGTTGTGTGTTGTGTGTGTGTTGTGTAATGTGTGTGTGTTGTGTGTGTGTTGTGTGTGTGCTGTGTGTGTGTTATGTGTGTTATGTGTTATGTGTGTGTTGTGTGTGTGTTATGTGTTGTGTGTGTGTTATGTGTGTGTTGTGTGTTGTGTGTGTGTTGTGTGTTGTGTGTGTGTTGTGTGTGTGTTGTGTGTGTGTTGTGTGTTATGTGTGTGTTGTGTGTGTGTTATGTGTTGTGTGTGTGTTGTGTGTTGTGTGTGTGTTGTGTGTGTTGTGTGTGTGTTGTGTGTGTGTTGTGTGTGTTGTGTGTGTGTTGTGTGTGTGTTGTGTGTGTGTTGTGTGTTATGTGTGTGTTGTGTGTGTGTTATGTGTTGTGTGTGTGTTGTGTGTTGTGTGTGTGTTGTGTGTGTTGTGTGTGTGTTGTGTGTGTGTTGTGTGTGTTGTGTGTGTGTTGTGTGTGTGTTGTGTGTTGTGTGTGTGTTGTGTGTGTGTTGTGTGTGTGTTGTGTGTGTGTTGTGTGTTATGTGTGTGTTGTGTGTGTGTTATGTGTTGTGTGTGTGTTGTGTGTTGTGTGTGTGTTGTGTGTTATGTGTGTGTTGTGTGTGTTGTGTGTGTGTTGTGTGTGTGTTGTGTGTGTGTTGTGTAATGTGTGTGTGTTGTGTGTGTGTTGTGTGTGCTGTGTGTGTGTTATGTGTGTTATGTGTTATGTGTGTGTTGTGTGTGTGTTATGTGTTGTGTGTGTGTTGTGTTGTGTGTGTGTTGTGTGTGTGTTATGTGTGTGTTATGTGTTATGTGTGTGTTGTGTGTGTGTTGTGTGTGTGTGTATGTGTGTGTGTTGTGTGTGTGTTATGTGTGTGTTGTGTGTGTGTTGTGTGTGTGTTGTGTGTGTGTTGTGTGTGTTGTGTGTTGTGTGTGTGTTATGTGTGTGTTGTGTGTGTGTTATGTGTGTGTTGTGTGTGTGTTATGTGTGTGTTATGTGTTGTGTGTGTGTTATGTGTGTGTTGTGTGTGTGTGTTGTGTGTTTGCTATGTGTGTGTGTGTGTGTGTGTGTTATGTGTGTGTTGCGTGTGTTGTGTGTGTGTTATGTGTGTGTTGTGTGTGTGTGTTGTGTGTGTGTTGTGTGTTGTGTGTGTGTTGTGTATGTTGTGTGTGTGTGTTTTATGTGCGTGTTGTGTATGTGTGTGTGTTGTGTGTGTGTGTGTGTGTGTTGTGTGTGTGTATTGTGTGTGTGTGTTGTGTGTGTGTGTTTTGTGTGTTGTGTGTGTGTGTTGTGTGTGTTGTGTGTGTGTGTTGTGTGTGTGTGTTGTGTGCGTTGTGTGTGTGTGTTGTGTGTTGTGTGCGTGTGTGTATGTGTGTTTGTGTGTGTGTGTGTGTGTTTGTGTGTTGTGTGTGTTGTGTGTGTGTGTGTGTGTGTGTGTGTGTGTGTGTGTGTGTGTGTGTGTGTGTGTGTGTGTGTGTGTTGTGTGCGTGTGTTGTGTGTGTATGTGTATGTGTGTATTGTGTGTGTGTGTGTATTGTATGTGTGTGTGTGTGTGTTGTGTGTGTGTGTGTATTGTATGTGTGTTATGTGTGTATTGTGTGTATGTGTGTGTATTGTATGTGTGTGTGTGTGTGTTGTGTGTGTGTGTGTGTGTGTGTGTGTGTGTGTGTGTGTGTGTGTGTGTGTGTGTGTGTGTGTGTGTGTGATTGTATGTTCATGACAGGGAGTGTTTGCGTGTGACGGCATTCCCCCCCCCCCTAGCGTGTGTACATCCACGCCTGCGTCAGCACAACATTCGTGTGCACATACAGATGTGTGTGTGCGTGCGACTGCTGTATATGCGTGCGTACATAACATTTGCCCAAATAATGGATTCGATAGTCTTCCAGGAATTAATAGCATTTCTTGACATGAGTGACTGTCTGCCGCTAGCGAATTGATAGTACATTTGTGTGTGTGTGTGTGTGCGCTTGTGGTCTGGCTAGTCAGTGTTCTATGCTAGTAGTAAGTATAAGTGCAACAGTTGGGTATCTATTGTTGCAACGTTTCGCCTTCACAGCAGGCTGCTTCAGTCAGAAACAGAGACAGCAGGTGTGGTAGTAAAATAAAGGTGATGTGAGTCCATAAATCTTGGGAAAATAATAATTGAGGTGGTCAGTCCCTCAGACTTCAGCTAATCTTATCCAGGCTGAGGGACTGACCGCCTTGAATACTTTTTCTCCAAGGTTGGTAGACTGATTACATCTTCACTACTACATTTGTTGTCTCTGTATCTGACTGAAGAAGTCTACTGTGTAGGTGAAACATAACAAAGACACCAAACTGTTACACGTCTTAAACATCAACCTGTCAGTATTTCATACCATTTTTAACATAGTCTACGCTCGTAGTCTGCACGAATCACGTTTTCTACGAATGATTTATTATTTCCCATTTTTTGTTTGTAGTTCTTCCCGTTTTCTATAGAGAAGAAAGTTGAGCTCTTGTCTGGTGTCATTTAATAGTCTCACCTTGACACTCCATGTATTGTTAATTATAACATTAATATTTTCTTAATTATAACATCACGGTAACTACGTCAATCTTATATACTTCCTTATTTAACTATGGAAAGATGCAATATATGCTGTAAATTATTATAATTATTATTATTATTATTATTATTATTATTATTATTATTATTATTATTATGTAAGGTTTAATACGTTAAGACAATTTATTGGAAGAATTAGATTTTTCACTTTTATTTTTGTGTTCGTTTGTTATTTTTTTGGGCCATGTTCTTTTCTTTTTTAATTTTCCAGTTCGTCAAAAAATCACTTGTAATATATTAATTTCATTCCCACAAAGCCCTAATTTACCATTTTAACTTAAAAAAAAATCTAACATACTTGACCTGTAAAACAATATTTTGGGGGGAGAGAAAGCTATTCTCTGGTTTATGTGTTAAATCGAATTTTGTTTTTTTTTCAAAAAGATTTCAAATATACTTTTTTAAGTTAACTAATCGTGTTTTACTTTTTTCTTCTATTTCTGACGAAGATTGTGGCCCTCGGAGCCTGACGGTAACCAATATAATGGAAATCAAAATACGTACGAAGATCTCTTCAGAAATGGGTAGGGATAACTTACTTAAACTTACACATTAGATATACACCATAAGTATTGTTTATTTTATTTATTTTATGCAGTATAGTGGCAGAGAGACGATCCTACCCATGGAAGACAAGCCACGGGGGGGCAGATGTACGTCTTCTGGTGCTTAATACCAGTTTCCTCCGTGGCTTGGCTTGCGCATTGCTGTTTTTGTGTTGGTCAGCTAAGACAGGTGTGTGGCCCTTGGGTGTCTTTATTGTGGAGAGACTTTTGGCCACATGGTGGTTTCCACAGTCCATTGCGGAGGAGAGTGATTGAAGATGAGGAGATTGATGTAATCAGTCCCATTAGTCTTATCATGATTGATGGACTGATTATATCGACTCCAGGCTGAGGGACTGATTACCCCCATTCTCCTGATCTATAGCTATTCTGCGCTGGACTGATGAAGCTACTGTGTAGACAAACGTTTCCACAATAAAGATACCGAAGTATTGCACATGTGTCTAACTGATCAACTTGTCGGTTCTCTGAATAAACCATTTATTTACAATCATTCTTATGTACAGAGATATTATAGTTTACCTTCGAATGAAACGAGAGAGAGAGAGAGAGAGAGAGAGAGAGAGAGAGAGAGAGAGAGAGAAAGAGAGTATGAGTTAGACATTTCAGCTTAATGAGGTTGTTGGAAGCATCTCATGTAACTTCTTTAAGCTGGAAGCTTGATCTAACCATTGTAAGCTTGCAAGACAGTATTGCAGATCTGTGCATGATCATACTTCCTTCTTTGCCTTTGTTCAGGCTTATATAGATCTGGAGAAAACATTAAGCCTTGCAAGTAGAAAATGCTAAGCTTAACACTGGGGTCATGAACCTGGCTGTCTGTACACTGATAGAGACACTTTAAGCCAGAAAGTAGTTAATTAAGCTTAAGCCACTGGGCCACCTGGCTACAATTACATTCTTCTAACTAGGCATATTTATACATCATAAGGAGGTTAGCATGGGCCACCACTGTAACCAGTTACGCTGGTGGAGATTCCTCCACCATTCTACCCTTCCTATAATGCATAAATATACCTAGCTGGATAAATGTTATTGTAGCCAGCTGGCCCAGTGGCTCACACACTGGCCTGCAGTTAGATACAGTTTGTCAGGAAACAGGACAAGTGTATCCTGACACAGGTTTTAAGTCATGTGATGACCCACAGCTGGACCTTTTGGTCACATGACCGAAACCTTCCACTACCTTACATAGGGATTTAACTGGCAGCTTATAATTACCGAGTGACCTTGTTTAGGAATTACTGTATTGTATTGCCTGGTTCTCCTGTTGGAGCACAGGATCATTTTGAAGCTGTTGGTGACGTCTCGTGGTGGAACATTTGTACTAGTTATCCTCCATCACAGCTTCATTGGTTGCTTCGTGTACAGGGTGTGTCAAACACATGGAGCCAATATTAAACAAGTACTGCTTTGAAATCGGGTCCATCTTTTTGAAACACCCTTGGAAGAGAATTATATTGAAACTTTCTCGTTAAGAGAACATGTTGAACATATTCTGTTTGTCTATAATATTTACTTGACACATATGTGCCATCATATATATATATATATATATATATATATATATATATATATATATATATATATATATATATATATATATATATATATATATATATATATATATATTAAAATTTGTCTTCCCTGAGAAGTGTAGTGCATGACATGTTGATCATCACCTCCCATGTTGATCACCTCCCATGTTGATCACCTCCCATGTTGATCACCTCCCATGTTGATCACCTCCCATGTTGATCACCTCCCATGTTGACCACCTCCCATGTTGATCACCTCCCATGTTGATCACCACCCATGTTGATCACCTCCCATGTTGATCACCTCCCATGTTGATCACCTCCCATGTTGATCACCTCCCATGTTGATCACCTCCCATGTTGATCACCTCCCATGTTGATCACCCATGTTGATCACCTCCCATGTTGATCACCTCCCATGTTGATCACCTTCCATGTTGATCACCTCCCATGTTGATCACCCATGTTGATCACCACCCATGTTGATCACATCCCATGTTGATCACCACCCATGTTGATCACCTCCCATGTTAATCACCACCTCCCATGTTGATCACCTCCCATGTTAATCACCTCCCATGTTGATCACCTCCCATGTTGATCACCTCCCATGTTAATCACCTCCCATGTTAATCACCACCTCCCATGTTGATCACCTCCCATGTTAATCACCTTCCATGTTGATCACCTCCCATGTTAATCACCACCTCCCATGTTGATCACCTCCCATGTTAATCACCTCCCATGTTGATCACCACCTCCCATGTTGATCACCTCCCATTTTGATCACCTACCATGTTGATCACCTCCCATGTTAATCACCTCCCATGTTAATCACCTCCCATGTTGATCACCTCCCATGTTGATCACCTCCCATGTTGATCACCTCCCATGTTGATCACCTCCCATTTTGATCACCTACCATGTTGATCACCTCCCATGTTAATCACCTCCCATGTTAATCACCTCCCATGTTGATCACCTCCTATGTTGATCACCTCCCATGTTGATCACCTCCCATGTTAATCACCTCCCATGTTGATCACCTCCCATGTTGATCACCTCCCATGTTGATCACCTCCCATGTTGATCACCTCCCATGTTAATCACCTCCCAAGTTGATCACCTCCCATGTTGATCACCTCCCATGTTGATCACCTCCCATGTTGATCACCTCCCATTTTGATCACCACCCATGTTGATCACCTCTCACGTTAATCACCTCCCATGTTGATCACCTCCTATGTTGATCACCACCCATGTTGATCACCTCTCATGTTGATCACCTCCCATGTTGATCACCTCCCATGTTGATCACCTCCCATGTTGATCACCTCCCATTTTGATCACCACCCATGTTGATCACCTCTCACGTTAATCACCTCCCATGTTGATCACCTCCTATGTTGATCACCACCCATGTTGATCACCTCTCATGTTGATCACCTCCCACGGTGATCACCACCCATGTTGATCACCTCTCATGTTGATCACCTCCCATGTTGATCACCTCCCATGTTGATCACCTCCCATGTTGATCACCTCCCATGTTAATCACCACCTCCCATGTTGATCACCTCCCATGTTGATCACCTCCCAGGTTACTCACCTCCCATGTTGATCACCTTCCATGTTGATCACCTCCCATGTTGATCACCACCCATGTTGATCACCACCCATGTTGATCACCTCCCATTTTAATCACCACCTCCCATGTTGATCACCTCCCATGTTGATCACCTCCCATGTTAATCATCACCTCCCATGTTGATCACCTCCCATGTTAATCACCTCCCATGTTAATCACCACCTCCCATGTTCATCACCTCCCATGTTAATCACCTCCCATGTTGATCACCTCCCATGTTGATCACCTCCCATGTTAATCACCACCTCCCATGTTAATCACCTTCCATGTTGATCACCTCCCATGTTAATCACCACCTCCCATGTTGATCACCTCCCATGTTAATCACCTCCCATGTTGATCACCACCTCCCATGTTGATCAAGTCCCATTTTGATCACCTCCCACGTTGATCACCTCCCATGTTGATCACCTCCCATGTTAATCACCTTCCATGTTGATCACCTCCCATGTTAATCACCACCTCCCATGTTGATCACCTCCCATGTTGATCACCTCCCAGGTTAATCACCTCCCATGTTGATCACCTCCCATGTTGATCACCTGCCATGTTGATCACCTCCCATGTTGATCACCACCTCCCATGTTGATCACCTCCCATGTTGATCACCTCCCATTTTGATCATCTCCCATGTTAATCACCTCCCATGTTGATCACCTCCCATGTTAATCACCACCTCCCATTTTGATCACCTCCCATGTTGATCACCTCCCATGTTAATCACCACCTCCCATGTTGATCACCTCCCATGTTGATCACCTCCCAGGTTACTCACCTCCCATGTTGATCACCTCCCATGTTGATCACGTGCCATGTTGATCACCTCCCATGTTGATCACCACCTCCCATGTTGATCACCTCCCATGTTGATCACCTCCCATGTTGATCACCTCCCATGTTGACCACCACCTCCCATGTTGATCACCTCACATGTTGATCACCTCCCATGTTGATCACCTCCCATGTTAATCACTCCCATGTTTATCACCTCCCATGTTAATCACCACCTCCCATGTTGTTCACCTCCCATGTTGATCACCTTCCATATTGATCACCTCCCATGTTGATCACCTCCCATGTTGATCACCTCTCATGTTGATCACCTCCCATGTTGATCACCTCCCATGTTAATCACCCATGTTGATCACCTCCCATGTTAATCACCACCTCCCATGTTGATCACCTCCATTGTTGATCACCTCCCATCTTGATCACCTTCCATTTTGATCACCTCCCATGTTGATCACCTCCCATGTTGATCACCTTCCATTTTGATCACCTCCCATGTTGATCACCTCCCATGTTGATCACCTCCCATGTTGATCACCACCTCCCATGTTGATCACCTCCCATGTTGATCACCTCCCATGTTAATCACCACCTCCCATGTTAATCACCACCTCCCATGTTGATCACCTCCCATGTTGATCACCACCTCCCATGTTGATCACCTCACATGTTGATCACCTCCCATGTTGATCACCTCCTATGTTAATCACCTCCCATGTTGATCACCTCCCATGTTAATCACCACCTCCCATGTTGATCACCTCCCATGTTGATCACCTTCCATGTTGATCACCTCCCATGTTGATCACCTCCCATGTTGATCACCTCCCATGTTGATCACCTCTCATTTTGATCACCTCCCATGTTGATCACCTCCCATGTTGATCACCTCCCATGTTGAACACCTCCCATGTTGATCAATTTCCATGTTGATCACCTCCCATGTTGATCACCTCCCATGTTGATCACCTCCCATGTTGATCACCTCCCATGTTGATCACCACCCATGTTGATCACCTCCCATGTTGATCACCACCCATGTTGATCACCACCCATGTTGATCACCTCCCATGTTGATCACCTCCCATGTTCATCACCTTCCATGTTGATCACCTCCCATGTTGATCACCACCCATGTTGATCACCACCCATGTTGATCACCTCCCATGTTGATCACCACCCATGTTGATCACCTCCCATGTTGATCACCTCCCATGTTGATCACCTCTCATGTTAATCACCTCCCATGTTGATCACCTCCCATGTTGATCACCACCCATGTTGATCACCACCCATGTTGATCACCTCCCATGTTGATCACCACCCATGTTGATCACCTCTCATGTTGATCACCTCCCATGTTGATCACCTCCCATGTTGATCACCTCCCATGTTGATCACCTCCCATGTTGATCACCTCACATGTTGATCACCTCCCATGTTGATCACCTCCCATGTTAATCACCTCCCATGTTGATCACCTCCCATTTTAATCACCACCTCCCATGTTGATCACCTCCCATGTTGATCACCTTCCATGTTGATCACCTCCCATGTTGATCACCTCCCATGTTGATCACCTCCCATGTTGATCACCTCTCATTTTGATCACCTCCCATGTTGATCACCTCCCATGTTGATCACCTCCCATGTTGATCACCTCCCATGTTGATCAATTTCCATGTTGATCACCTCCCATGTTGATCACCTCCCATGTTGATCACCTCCCATGTTGATCACCTCCCATATTGATCACCACCCATGTTGATCACCTCCCATGTTGATCACCACCCATGTTGATCACCACCCATGTTGATCACCTCCCATGTTGATCACCTCCCATGTTGATCACCTTCCATGTTGATCACCTCCCATGTTGATCACCACCCATGTTGATCACCACCTATGTTGATCACCTCCCATGTTGATCACCACCCATGTTGATCACCTCCCATGTTGATCACCTCCCATGTTGATCACCTCCCATGTTGATCACCTCTCATGTTAATCACCTCCCATGTTGATCACCTCCCATGTTGATCACCACCCATGTTGATCACCACCCATGTTGATCACCTCCCATGTTGATCACCACCCATGTTGATCACCTCTCATGTTGATCATCTCCCATGTTGATCACCTCCCATGTTGATCACCTCCCATGTTGATCACCTCCCATGTTGATCATCTCCCATGTTGATCACCTCTCATGTTAATCACCTCCCATGTTGATCACCTCCCATGTTGATCACCCATGTTGATCACCACCCATGTTGATCACCTCTCATGTTGATCACCACCCATGTTGATCACCTCTCATGTTGATCACCTCCCATGTTGATCACCTCCCATGTTGATCACCTCCCATGTTGATCACCTCCCATGTTGATCACCTTCCATGTTGATCACCTCCCATGTTGATCACCACCCATGTTGATCACCACCCATGTTGATCACCTCCCATGTTGATCACCTCCCATGTTAATCACCACCTCCCATGTTGATCACCTCCCATGTTAATCACCACCTCCCATGTTGATCACCTCCCATGTTAATCACCTCCCATGTTGATCACCTCCCATGTTAATCACCTTCCATGTTGATCACCTCCCATGTTAATCACCACCTCCCATGTTGATCACCTCCCATGTTAATCACCTCCCATGTTGATCACCACCTCCCATGTTGATCACCTCCCATTTTGATCACCTACCATGTTGATCACCTCCCATGTTAATCACCTCCCATGTTAATCACTTCCCATGTTGATCACCTCCCATGTTGATCACCTCCCATGTTGATCACCTCCCATGTTGATCACCTCCCATGTTAATCACCTCCCATGTTGATCACCTCCCATGTTGATCACCTCCCATGTTGATCACCTCCCATGTTGATCACCTCCCATGTTGATCACCTCCCATGTTAATCACCTCCCAAGTTGATCACCTCCCATGTTGATCACCTCCCATGTTGATCACCTCCCATGTTGATCACCTCCCATGTTGATCACCTCCCATGTTGATCACCACCCATGTTGATCACCTCTCATGTTAATCACCTCCCATGTTGATCACCTCCTATGTTGATCACCACCCATGTTGATCACCTCTCATGTTGATCACCTCCCACGGTGATCACCACCCATGTTGATCACCTCTCATGTTGATCACCTCCCATGTTGATCACCTCCCATGTTGATCACCTCCCATGTTAATCACCACCTCCCATGTTGATCACCTCCCATGTTGATCACCTCCCAGGTTACTCACCTCCCATGTTGATCACCTTCCATGTTGATCACCTCCCATGTTGATCACTACCCATGTTGATCACCACCCATGTTGATCACCTCCCATTTTAATCACCACCTCCCATGTTGATCACCTCCCATGTTGATCACCTCCCATGTTAATCATCACCTCCCATGTTGATCACCTCCCATGTTAATCATTACCTCCCATGTTGATCACCTCCCATGTTAATCATTACCTCCCATGTTGATCACCTCCCATGTTAATCACCACCTCCCATGTTAATCACCTCCCATGTTAATCACCACTTCCCATGTTGATCACCTCCCATGTTAATCACCTCCCATGTTGATCACCTCCCATGTTGATCACCTCCCATGTTGATCACCTCCCATGTTAATCACCACCTCCCATGTTAATCACCTTCCATGTTGATCACCTCCCATGTTAATCACCACCTACCACGTTGATCACCTCCCATGTTAATCACCTCCCATGTTGATCACCTCCCATGTTGATCAAGTCCCATTTTGATCACCTCCCACGTTGATCACCTCCCATGTTGATCACCTTCCGTGTTGATCACCTCCCATGTTAATCACCACCTCCCATGTTGATCACCTCCCATGTTGATCACCTCCCAGGTTAATCACCTCCCATGTTGATCACCTCCCATGTTGATCACCTGCCATGTTGATCACCTCCCATGTTGATCACCACCTCCCATGTTGATCACCTCCCATGTTGATCACCTCCCATGTTAATCACCTCCCATGTTGATCACCTCCCATGTTAATCACCACCTCCCATGTTGATCACCTCCCATGTTAATCACCACCTCCCATGTTGATCACCTCCCATGTTGATCACCTCCCAGGTTACTCACCTCCCAGGTTACTCACCTCCCATGTTGATCACCTCCCATGTTGATCACCTGCCATGTTGATCACCTCCCATGTTGATCACCACCTCCCATGTTGATCACCTCCCATGTTGATCACCTCCCATGTTGATCACCTCCCATGTTGACCACCACCTCCCATGTTGATCACCTCACATGTTGATCACCTCCCATGTTGATCACCTCCCATGTTAATCACCTCCCATGTTGATCACCTCCCATGTTAATCACCACCTCCCATGTTGTTCACCTCCCATGTTGATCACCTTCCATATTGATCACCTCCCATGTTGATCACCTCCCATGTTGATCACCTCTCATGTTGATCACCTCCCATGTTGATCACCTCCCATGTTAATCACCTCCCATGTTGATCACCTCCCATGTTAATCACCACCTCCCATGTTGATCACCTCCCATCTTGATCACCTCCCATCTTGATCACCTTCCATTTTGATCACCTCCCATGTTGATCACCTCCCATGTTGATCACCTCCCATGTTGATCACCTTCCATTTTGATCACCTCCCATGTTGATCACCTCCCATGTTGATCACCACCTCCCATGTTGATCACCTCCCATGTTGATCACCTCCCATGTTGATCACCTCCCATGTTAATCACCACCTCCCATGTTAATCACCACCTCCCATGTTGATCACCACCTCCCATGTTGATCACCTCACATGTTGATCACCTCCCATGTTGATCACCTCCCATGTTAATCACCACCTCCCATGTTGATCACCTCCCATGTTGATCACCTTCCATGTTGATCACCTCCCATGTTGATCACCTCCCATGTTGATCACCTCCCATGTTGATCACCTCTCATTTTGATCACCTCCCATGTTGATCACCTCCCATGTTGATCACCTCCCATGTTGATCACCTCCCATGTTGATCAATTTCCATGTTGATCACCTCCCATGTTGATCACCTCCCATGTTGATCACCTCCCATGTTGATCACCTCCCATGTTGATCACCTCCCATATTGATCACCACCCATGTTGATCACCTCCCATGTTGATCACCACCCATGTTGATCACCCATGTTGATCACCTCCCATGTTGATCACCTCCCATGTTGATCACCTCCCATGTTGATCACCACCCATGTTGATCACCACCCATGTTGATCACCTCCCATGTTGATGACCACCCATGTTGATCACCTCCCATGTTGATCACCTCCAATGTTGATCACCTCCCATGTTGATCACCTCTCATGTTAATCACCTCCCATGTTGATCACCTCCCATGTTGATCACCACCCATGTTGATCACCACCCATGTTGATCACCTCCCATGTTGATCACCACCCATGTTGATCACCTCTCATGTTGATCACCTCCCATGTTGATCACCTCCCATGTTGATCACCTCCCATGTTGATCACCTCCCATGTTGATCATCTCCCATGTTGATCACCTCTCATGTTAATCACCTCCCATGTTGATCACCTCCCATGTTGATCACCACCCATGTTGATCACCACCCATGTTGATCACCTCTCATGTTGATCACCACCCATGTTGATCACCTCTCATGTTGATCACCTCCCATGTTGATCACCTCCCATGTTGATCACCTCCCATGTTGATCACCTCCCATGTTGATCACCCATGTTGATCACCCATGTTGATTACCACCCATGATCACCTCCCATGTTGATCACCTTCCATGTTGATCACCTCCCATGTTGATCACCACCCATGTTGATCACCACCCATGTTGATCACCTCCCATGTTGATCACCTCCCATGTTAATCACCACCTCCCATGTTGATCACCTCCCATGTTAATCACCACCTCCCATGTTGATCACCTCCCATGTTAATCACCTCCCATATTGATCACCTCCCATGTTGATCACCACCTCCCATGTTGATCACCTCCCATGTTGATCACCTACTATGTTAATCACCTCCCATGTTGATCACCTCCTTTGTTAATCACCTCCCATGTTGATCACCTCCCATGTTAATCACCTCCCATGTTGATCACCTCCCATGTTGATCACCTCCCATGTTAATCACCTCCCATGTTAATCACCACCTCCCATGTTAATCACCACCTCCCATGTTGATCACCTCCCATGTTAATCACCTTCCATGTTGATCACCTCCCATGTTAATCACCACCTCCCATGTTGATCACCTCCCATGTTAATCACCTCCCATGTTGATCACCTCCCATGTTGATCACCTCCCATTTTGATCACCTACCATGTTAATCACCTCCCATGTTAATCACCTCCCATGTTAATCACCTCCCATGTTGATCACCTCCATGTTAATCACCACCTCCCATGTTGATCACCTCCCATGTTGATCACCTCCCATGTTAATCACCTCCCATGTTGATCACCTCCCATGTTGATCACCTCCCATGTTGATCACCTCCCATGTTGATCAAATCCCATGTTGATCACCTCCCATGTTGATCACCTCCCATGTTGATCACCTCCCATGTTGATCACCTCCCATGTTGATCACCTGCCATGTTAATCACCTCCCAAGTTGATCACCTCCCATGTTGATCACCTCCCATGTTGATCACCTCCCATGTTGATCACCTCCCATGTTGATCACCTCCCATGTTGATCACCTCCCATGTTAATCACCACCTCCCATGTTGATCACCTCCCATGTTGATCACCTCCCATGTTGACCACCTCCCATGTTAATCACCTCCCAAGTTGATCACCTCCCATGTTAATCACCACCTCCCATGTTAATCACCACCTCCCATGTTGATCACCACCTCCCATACTGATATAAATAACTATGGTTTATCCGTCAGAAAAATCTTAAGTTACGCTGTATTTAACTTGCACCATCAGTATGTATCTGCAAGTAACACGGGTCATGGTTGATACACACACACACACACACTGTCACTACTAATATTACCCGGCTGCCCTTCCCTACTGCAATATATCATTCTAACTGTTGTGTGTGTGTGTGTTCTCGGTGTGTTGGGAAGCTGGTGGGGCGCCCAGGCTGACTCTAACACCTGTAAGACCGACCAGAAACCCTTCGAAGATCACTGCAGTCCTAACGGGTACGACCTTCACCTTCCTCTTCAATATTGGTTACTCCTTCTCTTTCACCCCCTACCCTCGCTCACCTATTTCCCCCTACCCTCGCTCACCTATTTCCCCCTACCCTCGCTCACCTATTTCCCCCCAACCCTCGCTCCATTTCCCCCCAACCCTCGCTCCCCTATTTCCCCCCTACCCTCGCTCACCTATTTCCCCCTACCCTCGCTCACCTATTTTCCCCCTACCCTCGCTCACCTATTTCCCCCTACCCTCGCTCACCTATTTCCCCCTACCCTCGCTCACCTATTTCCCCCTACCCTCGCTCACCTATTTCCCCCCTACCCTCGCTCACCTCTTTCCCCCCAACCCTCGCTCCCCTATTTCCCCCCTACCCTCGCTCACCTCTTTCCCCCCTACCCTCGCTCACCTCTTTCCCCCCTACCCTCGGTCACCTCTTTCCCCCCTACCCTCGCTCACCTATTTCCCCCTACCCTCGCTCACCTATTTCCCCCTACCCTCGCTCACCTATTTCCCCCCAACCCTCGCTCCATTTCCCCCCAACCCTCGCTCCCCTATTTCCGCCCAACCCTGGCTCACCTATTTCCCCCCTACCCTCGCTCACCTATTTCCCCCCTACCCTCGCTCACCTATTTCCCCCTACCCTCGCTCACCTATTTCCCCCTACCCTCGCTCACCTATTTCCCCCTACCCTCGCTCACCTATTTCCCCCCTACCCTCGCTCACCTCTTTCCCCCCAACCCTCGCTCCCCTATTTCCCCCCTACCCTCGGTCACCTCTTTCCCCCCTACCCTCGCTCACCTCTTTCCCCCCTACCCTCGCTCACCTCTTTCCCCCCAACCCTCGCTCCCCTATTTCCGCCCAACCCTGGCTCACCTATTTCCCCCTACCCTCGCTCACCTATTTCCCCCCAACCCTCGCTCCATTTCCCCCCAACCCTCGCTCCCCTATTTCCCCCCTACCCTCGCTCACCTATTTCCCCCTACCCTCGCTCACCTATTTCCCCCCTACCCTCGCTCACCTCTTTCCCCCAACCCTCGCTCCCCTATTTCCCCCCTACCCGCGCGCACCTCTTTCCCCCCGACCCTCGCTCACCTCTTTCCCCCCTACCCTCTCTCACCTCTTTCCCCCCTACCCTCGCTCACCTCTTTCCCCCGTACCCTCGCTCACCTCTTTCCCCCCTACCCTCGCTCACCTCTTTCCCCCCTACCCTCGCTCACCTCTTTCCCCCCTACCCTCGCTCACCTATTTCCCCCTACCCTCGCTCACCTCTTTCCCCCCTCCCCTCGCTCACCTCTTTCCCCCCTACCCTCGCTCACCTATTTCCCCCCTACCCTCGCTCACCTCTTTACCCCCTACCCTCGCTCCCCTATTTCCCCCCTACCCTCGCTCACCTCTTTCCCCCCTACCCTCGCTCACCTCTTTCCCCCCAACCCTCGCTCCCCTATTTCCCCCCTACCCTCGCTCACCTCTTTCCCCCAATACCCTCACTCCCCTATTTCCCCCCTACCCTCGCTCACCTCTTTCCCCCCCTACCCTCGCTCACCTCTTTTCCCCCTACCCTCGTTTCCCTCTTTCCCCCCTACCCTCGCTCACCTATTTCCCCCAATACCCTCACTCCCCTATTTCCCCCCTACCCTCGCTCACCTCTTTCCCCCCCTACCCTCGCTCACCTCTTTTCCCCCTACCCTCGTTCCCCTATTTCCCCCCTACCCTCGCTCACCTCTTTCTCCCCCTACCCTCGCTCACCTCTTTCCCCCCTACCCTCGATCCCCTCTTTCCCCCCTACCCTCGCTCACCTATTTCCCCTCTACCCTCCCTCTCCTATTTCCCCCTACCCTCGCTCCCCTATTTCCCCCCTACCCTCACTCCCCTATTTCCCCCCTACCCTCACTCCCCAATTTCCCTCCTACCCTCGCTTCATTATTTCCCCCCTACCCTCACTCCCCTATTTCCCCCCTACCCTCACTCCCCTATTTCCCCCCTACCCTCGCTTCCCTATTTCCCTCCTACCCTCACTCCCCTATTTACCCCCTACCCTCCCTCCCCTATTTCCCCCGACCCTCACTCCCCTATTTCCCCCCTACCCTCACTCCCCTATTTCCCCCCTACCCTCACTCCCCTATTTCCCCCTACCCTCACTCCCCTATTTCCCCCCTACCCGCGCTCCCCTATTTCCCCCTACCCTCACTCCCTTATTTCCCCCCTACCCTCGCTCCCCTATTTCCCCCCTACCCTCACTCCCCTATTTCCCCCCTACCCTCACTCCCCTATTTCCCCCCTACCCTCGCTCCCCTATTTCCCCCTACCCTCACTCCCTTATTTCCCCCCTACCCTCGCTCCTCTATTTCCCCCCTACCCTCACTCCCCTATTTCCCCCCTACCCTCACTCCTCTATTTACCCCCTACCCTCGCTCCCCTATTTCCCCCCTACCCTCAATCCCCTATTTCCTCCTACCCTCACTCCCCTATTTCCCCCCTACCCTCACTCCCCTATTTACCCCCTACCCTCACTGCCCTATTTCCCCCCTACCCTCGCTCCCCTATTTCCACCCTACCCTCACTTCTCTATTTCTCCCCTACCCTCACTCCCCTATTTCCCCCCTATCCTCGCTCCCCTTTTTCCCCCCTACCCTCACTCCCCTATTTCCCCCTACCCTCACTCCTCTGTTTCCCCCTACCCTCACTCCCCTATTTCCCCCCTACCGTCAGTCCCCTATTTCCTCCTACCCTCACTCCCCTATTTCCCCCCTACCCTCACTCCCCTATTTACCCCCTACCCTCACTTCCCTATTTCCCCCCTACCCTCGCTCCCCTATTTCCCCCCTACCCTCACTTCCCTATTTCCCCCTACCCTCACTCCCCTATTTCCCCCTACCCTCACTCTCCTATTTCCCCCTACCCTCGCTCCTTTATTTCCCCCCTACCCTCACTCCCCTATTTCCTCCCTACCCTCACTCCCCTATTTCCCCCTACCCTCACTCCCCTATTTCCCCCTACCCTCGCTCCCCTATTTCCCCCCTACCCTCACTTTCCTATTTCCCCCCTACCCTCGCTCCCCTATTTCCCCCCTACCCTCACTTCCCTATTTCCCCCCTACCCTCATTCCCCTATTCCCCCCCTACCCTCACTCCCCTATTTCCCCCCTACCCTCGCTCCCCCATTTCCCTCCTACCCTCACTCCCCTATTTTCCCCCTACCCTCGCTCCCCTATTTCCCGCCTACCCTCACTCCCCTATTTCCCCCCTACCCTCGCTCCCCTATTTCCCTCCTACCCTCACTCCCCTATTTCCTCCCTACCCTCGCTCCCCTATTTCCCTCCTACCCTCACTCCCCTATTTCCCCCTCTACCCTCACTCCCCTATTTTCCCCCTACCCTCACTCCCCTATTTCCCTCCTACCCTCACTCCCCTATTTCCCCCCTACCCTCGCTCCCCTATTTCTCTCCTACCCTCACTCCCCTATTTACCCCCTACCCTCACTTCCCTATTTCCCCCCTACCCTCACTCCCCTATTTCCCTCCTACCCTCACTCCCCTATTTCCCCCCTACCCTCGCTCCCCTATTTCCCCCCTACCCTCACTTCCTTATTTCCCCCCTACCCTCATTCCCCTATTCCCCCCCTACCCTCACTCCCCTATTTCCCCCCTACCCTCGCTCCCCCATTTCCCTCCTACCCTCACTCCCCTATTTTCCCCCTACCCTCGCTCCCCTATTTCCCTCCTACCCTCACTCCCCTATTTCCCCCCTACCCTCGCTCCCCTATTTCCCTCCTACCCTCACTCCCCTATTTCCCCCCTACCCTCACTCCCCTATTTCCCTCCTACCCTCACTCCCCTATTTCCCCCCCTACCCTCACTCCCCTATTTTCTCCCTACCCTCACTCACCTATTTCCCACCTACCCTCACTCCCCTATTTCCCCCCTACCCTCGCTCCCCTATTTCTCTCCTACCCTCACTCCCCTATTTCCCCCCTACCCTCACTTCCCTATTTCCACCCTACCCTCACTCCCCTATTTCCCTCCTACCCTCCCTCCCCGATTTCCCCCCTACCCTCACTCCCCCCCCCCCCCTCACTCCCCTATTTCCCCCCTACCCTCACTCCCCCCCCCCCGTCTCTCTCTTTTGATTATTTTCTGTCCTCTATGAAACAATTTTTGGGTTAAACGGAACTATGTTTAGTGTGTCTAAATAATTATTATTATTATTATTATTATTATTATTATTATTATTATTATTATAATTTCATATAACAATTTTTAAATTATATCATCAAATTATTACTTGTGAGACACTTCCATTATACATAATAATTACTGTACATAATAATTACTGTACATAATAATTACTGTACATAATAATTACTGTACATAATAATTACTGTACATAATAATTACTGTACATAATAATTACTGTACATAATAATTACTGTACATAATAATTACTGTACATAATAATTACTGTACATAATAATTACTGTACATAATAATTACTGTACATAATAATTACTGTACATAATAATCACTGTACATAATCTAACACCACGAATATCACTCTCCTGATGGATGCATCTTCACCGCCCACGAATTTATAGGAATTTCCATGAATTTCCATGAATTTCCGTGTATTTCCATGAATTTCCACGAATTTCCATGAATTTTTCATGAATTTCCATTAATTTCCGTGTATTTCCATGAATTTCCATTAATTTCCGTGTATTTCCATGAATTTGTCATGAATTTCCATGAATTTCCATGAATTTCCGTGTATTTCCATGAATTTCCATGAATTTCCGTGTATTTCCATGAATTTTTCATGAATTTCCATGAATTTCCGTGTATTTCCATGAATTTCCATGAATTTCCATGAATTTTTCATGAATTTCCATGAATTTCCGTGTATTTCCATGAATTTCCATGAATTTTTCATGAATTTCCATGAATTTCCGTGTATTTCCATGAATTTCCATGATTTTTTCATGAATTTCCATGAATTTCCATAAATTTCCATGATATTTCCATGAATTTCCATGATATTTCCATGCATTTCCATGCATTTCCATAAATTTCCATGCATTTCCATGCATTTCCATAAATTTCCATGCATTTCCATGCATTTCCATAAATTTCCATGCATTTCCATGCATTTCCATAAATTTCCATGCATTTCCATAAATTTCCATAAATTTCCATAAATTTCCATGTATACTTGGTAGTTATTTTGTTTTGTTTATGTTTGGCACAAATAATTTTAGTGTTGCATGCAACAGTGCGGTTATTATTTGTGGCAACTCAAGTGTTGCTTCCTTCACTACAGTGGCTACAACAACAGTCCCGGACCCACCATGTCCGGAAATACTGCCATGGGCGGCCCTGCTGGTATGGGCGGACCCACCACCATGGGCGGCAATGGTGCTGGAGACGCCCTTAACACGGCAGCTATGGTGGCTGCTGCAACAGCAACTGCAACAGCAACGGCTGTTGCACTCCGCCCTGAGAGACCTGAGATGCAGGGCCAGTATAATAGTCAGGTATGTAACTTTATCTTCCATTATCTCTGTCTCTTACCTATATACATCTATCTTCCATTCTCTCTCTCTCTCTCTGTCTGTCTTAGGTATGTAACTGTATCTTCCATTATCTTTCTCTCTGTCTCAGGTATGTACCTGTGTCATCTCTCTCTCTCTCTCTGTCTCAGGTATGTACCTGTGTCATCTCTCTCTCTCTCTCTCTGTCTCAGGTATGTACCTGTGTCATCTCTCTCTCTCTCTCTCTGTCTCAGGTATGTACCTGTGTCATCTCTCTCTCTCTCTCTGTCTCAGGTATGTACCTGTGTCATCTCTCTCTCTCTCTCTGTCTCAGGTATGTACCTGTGTCATCTCTCTCTCTCTCTCTCTGTCTCAGGTATGTACCTGTGTCATCCCTCTCTCTCTCTCTGTCTCAGGTATGTACCTGTGTCATCGCTCTCTCTGTGTCTTAGGTATGTACCTATACCTCCCATTATCTCTCTGTCTTAAATATGTACCTGTATCTTCCATTATCTCTCTCTTCCTCTCTCTGTCTTAGGTATGTACCTGTGTCATCTCTCTCTCTCTGTCTTAGGTATGTACCTGTGTCATCTCTCTCTCTCTCTCTGTCTCAGGTATGTACCTGTGTCATCGCTCTCTCTGTGTCTTAGGTATATACCTGTATCTTCCAATATCTCTCTCTCTCTCTCTCTCTCTCTCTCTCTCTGTGTCTTAGGTATGTACCTATACCTCCCATTATCTCTCTGTCTTAAGTATGTACCTGTATCTTCCATTATCTCTCTCTTTCTCTCTGTCTTAGGTATGAACCTGAGTCACCTCTCTCTCTCTGTCTTATGTATGTACCTGTACCTCCAATTCTCTCTCTCTTTTTGTCTCTCTCACCTCACCACCTTACAAAATCTGGGAAGTCAACTTGCTGTGTATGTAAAAGTCGACCACTTGTGAATGCGGAGTGTGTTACCAGTGGGTCAAACACGCTTTACCGCCCATCACCCACCCGATAGAGCTAGCTCAGCCCTGGGAGGACGAGGAGACAAGAAAGAAGAGAGAGAGAAAGAAAAAATCCTTGGCGAATCCAGGGAAATAACAATAGTGTGTTGGGGAAGAAAGTTGCACTGGGAGGCTAAGCTAGCCGGCTCTTAGGGAGGAAACTTGGCCACTTGACGGGGGAGAAAACTTGGCCACTTGACGGGGGAGAAAACTTGGCCACTTGACGGGGGAGAAATTTGGCCACTTGATGGGGGAGAAAACTTGGCCATTTGACGGGGGAGAAATTTGGCCACTTGATGGGGGAGAAACGAGAAAATTGGACAAGTATCTTCACCAGGTGCCAGATCAACCAGGCTGTGATGGGTCAGTGTAATGTGCTGGCTAATTAAACATCATCTTCCATAAAGTAAATCAGAAATGAAAATATTTGTGTCCAGGGAGCTAAGTCCCCCCTCACCATGTCCCCTTCAAGCCCCCCTCTCCCTCCCTCTCACCCTCCTCTCCCCTCTCTATCCCCCCATTCCCGTCTCAACCTTTTTTTTTGGGGGAGGGGGGGCTGAGTTAGGGAAAACTTATTGAAATTTCTCCAGGTTTAATCTTGGCAGATAAAGGTTCTGAGAGATTGTGAATTCTGAGGTTCAATCCAAGTTTTTGTGTTCTCAGCCAGCGCTGATAGGCCTATTGAACCAGCGCTAATGGGTCTATTGAACCAGCGCTAATAGGCATATTGATCCAGTGCTAATAGGTCTATTGAACCATCGCTGATAGGCGTATTGAACCAGCACTGATAGGCCTATTAAAGCAGCTCTAATAGCCTATTGGACAATCGTTAATAGGCCTATTTAGTCAGCATTTATAGGCCTTTTAAACCAGCGACAATAGGCTTATTGAATCAACGCTGATAGAGCTATTCATTCAGTTCTACTAGGCTTATTTACTACTACTACAGCCGCAGCAGCAGCAGCAGCAGCAACAACAGCAGCAGCAACAGCAGCAGCAGCAGCAGCAGTAGCAGTAGTAGTAGTAGTAGTAGTAGTAACAGCAGCAGTATTATTATTATTATTATAATCAAAAAGAAGCGCTAAGCCACAAGGACTATACAGTAACAGCAGCAGTAGTAATAGCCTCCGCTGCCTGGAATTATTGAAATACTGGAGGGTCTCGCTTTACAGCGGTTCACTTCAGTGTTTCGCTAATGCAGCAGTTTTCAGTTACACCCATTCTTCATTTATTCAGACTTCCTACAATAAATATATTCACCACTGACTATAAGCTAAGGACGAAAATATTTTAAGGTAAGTTATGTGTGTACTGTATATACATTATATAGACCTAACTGTATGATAGTGTAAACATGTTATGGGGCCTTTATATGCATTTGAAAGTGAAAAAAGTTTATGTTTCATTTTACAACAGTCGTCCAGAACCAAACCTGCTGTATAAGCGGGGCCTACAGTAGCCCGGAACCAAACCTGCTGTGTAAGTGGGGCCCTACAGTAGCCCGGAACCTAACCTGCTGTATAAGCAGGGTCCTACAGTAGCCTGGAACCTAACCTGCTGTATAAGTGGGGCCCTACAGTAGCCCAGAACCTAACCTGCTGTATAAGTGGGGCCCTACAGTAGCCCGGAGCCTAACCTGCTCTATAAGCGGGGCCCTACAGTAGCCCGGAACCAAACCTGCTGTGTAAGTGGGGCCCTACAGTAGCCTGGAACCTAACCCGCTGTATAAGCGGGGTCCTACAGTAGCCCAGAACCTAACCTGCTGTATAAGTGGGGCCCTACAGTAGCCTGGAGCCTAACCTGCTGTATAAGCGGGGCCCTACAGTAGCCCGGAACCAAACCTGCTGTGTAAGTGGGGCCCTACAGTAGCCTGGAACCTAACCTGCTGTATAAGCGGGGTCCTACAGTAGCCCAGAACCTAACCTGCTCTATAAGCGGGGCCTTAAAGTAGCCCAGAACCTAACTTGCTGTATAAGCTGGACTCTCCTGTAATGTTAACTTCTACTCCAGTATATGCAGACTCTCAGATTGGGGTAATTCTGTGTGAAATATTCCTCCATCTCTCCCACTTTATCGGTCACTACCCTTGTTCCTCCTCGCTCTTGCTCTCTTTATTCATTTATTCGATTTTCCTTTCTCGTCCACTTTTCTGTATTGTTCTCTCATTCTATCTTCTGTCCTTTACACATATATGTATTATGTTCCCCTCTTAGTCATTATGTGCTGCTTCTTCCTCTTACCTTTGCCTCTTCACTGTTCTATATATGTTTTATCTTCCACTCTTTGTTTCTCTTTAGTGTCAATAAAACCTCGAAATTCTGCTTATGCTCGTCCTTGCTCTATTTGGACTTCTTCTTCCCTTCCCTCTTCCTCCTTCTCATCGATTATCATCCACACGTCATTCAGTATCTCCTTCCCTCACAATCTTATACATCATTCATCATAATACGAACAAATTCCCAGAAACCGTCAAACTAAGGACGTAGAAACACGTCTGTGAGGCGCCATTACGTCAGCTTATTGTTTACATCTGGCCGACAGTCGTCCGACTTGTGGCCAGAACTTAGACATCGCTATAACGAAACATGGTAGTAGTTATCAACCATATTGAAAAATTCTCGTTATACATTTGTGCATTTACTTTTATAACGATTATATTTGCATGCAAGCGAAAGAAATAGAATTACATAAATGCTTCTAATGACTTTTTTTTTTTATAAACTGAAGTCACAGCCAGGTATAGGTCTCAGACGCGTGATCCCGATGAGGTTAATAAAGGAAGGTAAATGAGCGCAGTAAAGACGTGATACCATTAAGCAAACGTAACATTTTTCAACATATTAACCTTCGTATATCCTCCCGGGACTAACCTGTAAGACTCAGTGAATTAGCAGCAGTTTCAGTCATCACATTTGAGAAGGTATATAGCAAATTACCAGTCAGAGATTATTGTAATCTTTATTGATAATTCTCGTAAACCGTCCCGAGTGAAGCCTCAGATGTGATATAACCACAACACA